>NW_027185597.1:2497445-2533250 GCF_028583685.1 Petaurus breviceps papuanus | reverse complement strand
CCGTGTGACCTTGGGCAAGTCACTTAACCTCAAATGCCCTCCAAAAAACAAAAAAAAAGAAAGAAATGCAGTGGTTAGGTGGCACAGTGAATAGAAGTCCTGCAGTCAGGAAGACCTGAGTTCAGATATGGCCTCAGACACTTAACACAAAAACAAGCCATGTGACCTTGGTCAAGTCACTTAACCCCAATTGCCCTCCAAAAAAGAAAATAAAAAAAAAAATATAGAGGCAGCCAGATTCTTTCAGATACAGCTTTGAGACTGACCACCCCTGAATAAAACAGGCTTAACGGGAAGGGAGGAGAATTCCTTTGGTTGCCTCTTGGGTACCAAAAGTTTGGTTGTTTATAGTCTATTATTAGGTGTAACCATCCTGGTCAAAGGGTGGTTTGAGAAAAAAACTCTCTTAAATTTGTAGTTCTTCCTAGTTTGGAAAGAAAGGAAACTTATTGGAGACCAGCTCTCAAAGGGAGAAGTGCACAGAATTTTGACTTACAATGATGGTAAATTGTGGGGCATGTGGAGAGAAAATAATAAGGGTAGATGATGATGATGATGATGATGACTATTATTATAGCAGCACAAATCACATAAACTGATTATGATAACACCTACAGTTCCCTTTATTTTAGAACCCAGAAGATGTTCGTGACTGTGGGGAGTTATTTCCCAGATCAAAATCATAGTTAGGGAAATAAGAGGCCAAAGAGAAACATAATTTTTTCAGAAAGCCACATGTTTGAATCTGATCTGTGTGAATCCAGAGCTTATGATGGTAGGTTGTGGGTTTCAGTTATATATGATTAATTCTCTTGTTTTTACTTTTTGCATTTTTCTAATCTAATTGAATGATGTATTGAAATGAAGAACACAAAGGGAGAAAAAAAAATGACCAAGGCTTAGGAGGTAGGAAATGAATTGCAGATTGAATGATGACTATTCCTCAATCATTTCCCAAAAGATAGCAGGGATGTAACATTGGGAGGTGGCGGAAGAGAAGGAATGTCTTGTTGGTTGACTGTTAACAATTTATTCCCAGGGTTGTGACTATTACTGAATCTCTCTATCTCACTTGGGATGAAAGTACAAGGGCCACTTATGGGCCCATCAAAATAAAGATTGGTTCTGAGCATGTAATGTGCTTGGTCTTTATCCATTCTTAAGCAATCTGGTGACTCTCTACTCCTAGGGGATCAGCAGCAGTGGCAGCAGCAACACAAGGAGAAGAAGGAGAAGGAGAAGAAGAAGAAGAAGAAGAAGAAAAAAAGAAGAAGAAGAAGAAGAAGAAGAAGAAGAAGAGGAGGAGGAGGGGCAATGGCAGTAGCAGCCGCAACACTAATAGTACTGATGATGGTAGTGGTAGTAGTAATAGCTAGAATTTATGGAAGACTTTAAGGTTTACAAAACACTTTATGAATATTATCTCATTTTTTCCTCACAACAACCTGAAGAGAATCTACATGAATCATCAGTATTTCTATATATTGCCAACAAAACAGAGCAGGAAAAGATAGAAAAAGAAATCCCATTTAAAATAACTGGAGAGAATATAAAATACTCAGGAAACTACCTGCCATGACAAACCCAAGAACTCTATGAACACAATTACAAATCACTTTTCATACAAATAAAGATACAAACAACTGGAGGAATAATAATTGCTCATGGGTAGGAAAGGTCAAAATAATAAGAATTACAATTCTACCTAAGCTTGTTTACTTATTTAGTGCCATTTCAAAGTAACAAATAATTATATATACATATACATATACATCTAGAAATAAATAATAGCAGAACTCATCTGGAAAAACAAAAGGTCAAAAATATCAAGGGAAGTAAAGAAAAAAGTGAAGGAATACAAAACTATCAGTGCCAGATTTCAAATTTCATCACAAAATGAGATCATCAAGACAGTCTTGTACTGGCTAAGAAATAGAGTGGTAGATCAGTAAAAGAGATTAGGCAAACAATATACAGTAATAAATGACTATAGTGATGTAATGTTTGATAAACCTAAAGATCCAAGCTTTGGGGGCAAGAACTCACCATCTGTCAAAAATTGATAGGAAAAAAACAGATACCATTTTACAGAAAAACTTGAATGTATGCCCAAATGGCATAATAAAACTGTGCATACCATTTGACCCACCAATACTACTCCTATGCCTGTATTCCAAAGAGATTAAAGAAAAAGGAAAAGGACCTATGGGTACAAAAATATTTATAGCAGCTCTTTGTGGTGGCAAAGAACTGGAAATTGAGGGAATGCCTATCAGTTGGGGAATGGCTGAACAAGATGTAGTATATGACTGTGATTGAATAGTATTCTGCTATAAGAAATGATAGCAGGATGGTTTCAAGGGGAAAAAAACAACCTAGGAATACCTGTATCAATTGGTATAGAGTGAAGTAAGCAGAATTAAGAGGACATGGTAGATATTAACAGCAATATTGTAACAATAATCTCCTTTGAAAACCTTAGCTACTCTGATCAATGCAATAATAAAGACAATTTGGGGTAGCTAGGTGGCACAGTGAATAGAGCACCAGCCCTGGAGTCAGGAGAACCAGAGTTCAAATACGGCCTCAGACACTTAACACAAAAACTAGCCATGTGACCTTGGTCAAGTTGCTTAAACAAAATGACCTCCAAAAAGCAAAAAATAAAATAAAAATAATAAAGACAATTCCAAAGGAAATTCCAAAGGGGAAAAATGCCATAAAGAAAAATGGTATCCACATCCAGAGAAAGATGTGATGAACACTAAGTAAACATCAAAGTATAATTTTTTTTGCTTTATTTTTCTTGATTTGGGGGTAGGGAAAACATGGCTAATATGGAAAAATGTGATTTCACATGTATAACTGATATCATATTGCTAGTCTTCTCAATGGGAGGGGAAAGAGTGGGAGAGAATTGAGAACTCAATTTTTAAAAAGGTTAAAAAATAAATAATAATTCAGTAAAAGAAAAAAAAGCAATTCAGAGGTAGATACTGTTATCTCCATTTTATAGATGGGGAGTACAATGTACAAGTACAGAATGATTTAAAGGATTCCTCAGGATCATATAGTTAGAAAGTACCAAGGCAACATTTGAATTCAGGTCCAGCACTCTATCCAGTGTTCCACCTAGCTGCCTGACTTACCATAGACATCATATGGTCTTTAACCAAAATGAGACTCAGAGCCCCCAAACTTAATCAATCCAATGACCTCAGTCTATAGCTACTAGTAGAAATTACAAGTATGAGCCATCATGCAGGACTCACATATAATTTTTAAAAGGAGATGTAAAGTCCAGTGAAATACAGTAATAATTGTACAATGTGGAAGAGTAGACAAATAATAAATGAATATTAAAAATATTTGTAATTTGTGAAGTGATTTCTTCAAAATGACCAATTAATATCGGTGCAAATCTAATATTTTATACATGAAAAAACAGCATCTCAAAGAGAAATTTAGCCTTAAGTTATGCTGCTAGTAAAAAACAGTCAGTAACTTGATTTCTCAACTTGGTAATCATTCTTCAATATCAAAATGTCTCAAAGTTCAATTGAAAATCTACCAAAATTATTTGAAGAGTTATGCAATGAAGTTCAGTTTTCAAAATGAGTATGCTCTCTAGGCAACTGGGCCTTCTTATAGGCTAATAATCATGATTCTGAACGTTTTTCAGCATGATAACCACATCAAGTAAGAAAAGTAGCTGTCCTGATTGCAAAAAGAATTATCTAGTTTTGCAGTCCCAGATTCTCTAGATAATCACATAACAAGCTGTGGGTGGTGATCAGTTGCCTGAGAAAATGAGATTTTTAATGGGGTGGAGACAGGCAGAAAATTTAATTTTAGAGCATGAGGGACATCCCAGGGTAGGCAAGGCTAGAGGGCTTTGGGCAGTTATAGACTTGTATTAGTATACTGGATTCCTGGGTAGGAGAGGAGATGTGTGCAGTGGGAGTGGGGTGCCAGGAAATGGGCAAGGAGCACTGAAAGGGAGTTATGATAACAATGATCAACTTTGTTCGCCCTTCACAATTTTTAAAATTAGCCTTATGTACACCCTCAACCATCTGGAATTTTGTCTGCTGCATGTGCACGTGTGATTTAGAGAATAAATCCCAAAGTTCTATGATGTCCTCAATGTAATTATTTCTTCTATCCATACAGTTCCCAATACTTTAATTTATCCAAAGACAGTTTTCCACAACTTTCTATGCCCCACCCAAATCCTGTTGGTCAGCTGTTGGCCAGTTTTGTGATGATGACCTGTTCACTTAGCTAAGTACCTTCTCATACAACAAAGGCCTAAGTGGATACTATGACTGTATTAAAATCTTTCCAGTTTGGCAGGAGCTTTTAGAGTGTGACTTCTTTGGCATAACCTTCCAGAGCTTAGTCACTTCCAAACCAAGATGAATCATTAAAGAAAGAGTGTCAGTAGAGAACTTTAAAGACCATAGAAACATAACTCTAGAACTGAGTTAGCCTTGAGAAGGTCTCAAATACTACCCATTTTCTTTTCTGATGAGGAAATTGAAGCCAAGAGGGGCTAAATGATTTGCCCAAAGTTACAAGGGTTATCTGAATCATAATTTGCATGAGTACTAGAACTTGAGCTGGAAAGAATGTCAGAGATCATACAGTTGAATTCCCTCATTTTTCAGATGAGGAAAATTATGCCCAGAAAGGCTATCTAAGAGTAGGCTATGAATAAGCATCAGAGGCAGAATTTGAACCCGAGGTCTTCTGACTTTAGGGATGAGAACATAAATTCCTAACTTCCTTGTTCTGTATAGTTATCTTGGCTAAGACCAGTCTTAAGGAAAGGGAGGAAAATAAAACTCTAGGAGGAAATTAGAGATATAATCAATATACATAAAACTGAATGTTATCCTGAAAGCCATATGGATATTTTTTTCTTTTCTTTTTTAACCAAATTCTAGCATTGCACATTAAATCTTTTTCAACCCCTCCTGAATAAGACATTTTCTTCCTGAAAGGTAATCAGGCCATGGCTCATTAATTAGGTACGATGTTGAGAAATGGGGTATTTAAAAAACAAAATCAATATATGATTTCCATAGAAACCTAACAATCTAGATGCTAACAAAGGATAAAATAACTTAATAATTACCTTTGGCAACTTTGGAACATACATTCACCAAATGTCCATGTTGGCTGCTGAAATATCAAAATAACCACATATTTGACCAAACTTTCTTCTTTGCTTTGTGTGAATAGGGGACAGAGCAATGTTATACATTGTCCATGAAAGTCTCAAAAGCTTATAGAAGGAGCAGAAACATCTTGATGTTTATATGCTAGCAGAAAAAAATGTTACTCTTTTTTCCAGGAGAAAACAATGAAACCAATGTTAAAAAAAGAACCCAGTAATGTTCTTGATGCCTAATCCAGATACATGCATGTATATATGCACACATATATACATATGTGCTTATTTAATATACATACATACATAAAATGTACTTGGATAAATATAGTTGATGGATCACTAGATAGATAGACAGAGAGAGAGAGAGAGTAGTTATCCTTAATAAGAGTCAAGTAAAGGCCTCCTAAGTTTCTATTATGATTGAGGAAAAGATGTGAATCCCTTAGTAAGGTTAGTTTTTGAGAAGGTATGTATGTGTAATTAGTCCTTTGTCTCTTTCACATGACATTAAACACATTTGATTAATTGCTTCATTGCTAATTCATGCATCCTGGATATATCTTTGGAGATGACCTTTAAAAGAGAGAGATATAGAAAGCTGGAGACAGAGAAACAGTGAGGAGAGGGGTTATTCAATGACTGAAATTGATTTCCCTGAAGGGGAAGCCTATATATCTGTAATATCCTTTCATGGGACTATGTCACCCAAAGACATCATTATACAGATATAGTAGTGGGGAAATGAAGAAATTTTGTACTTCAATACTTAGACCAAGGGGAGTAACTTCTGGACATCATAACAGTTGGCAAAGTTGGAACTAAGAAGAGTCCCCTAGATAATATAAAATAATTAAAATTAAGAGGTGAGAGAGGAATATATTTGGAGGAGGAGAGAGAGAATGGGGTGGATTATGTCCAAGGAGGCAGGAGAGGCTGGTACAATGGAGGGGACAAGCAGGAAGATGAGAGGGAGTGATACAACCATACTCCCATTGGATTTGGCTTAAGGAGGGAATAACATACATACTCAATTGGGTATTTTACCCTACAAGAAAGTGTGGGTGAAGGGGAAAAGGGAGGGATGAGAGAAGGCAAATTGGGGGAAAGGGTAGTTAGAAGCAAACACATTTGAAAAGGGACAGGTCAAAGGAGAAAATAGAATAAATGGGGTTGGGATAGGATGGAGGGAAATATAGTTAGTTTTTTACAATATGACTACTATGGAAACATTTTGCATAATGGGTGGGGTGGGTGAGGAGAGAAGGGAGAAAATCTGGAACTCAAAGTTTTAAAAACAAATGTTAAAAAAGAAGAGATCCCAACATTACTTTTCATTGAACTGTGTGTTATAGGAGTTGTGTAGGTCCAAGGAAAGAAAATTAGCTCTCTAGTGTTCTTTGAAGTATTATTAGTCTAAAGGAAATTACTGAGTATTGAAAAAGAAAAAGCCCACCAAAGAAGGAAGGAAGGTTGTTTTGTCCATTACAGGTTCAGGACTCATGCCTTTGCATTTTCTCTTGAATTAAATAATTGCAATCTTGTATTTTATACATTATTATCCAGAGTAATTCAGGGAATATTTTATTTTTTTTTTATTTTTAATGATTTAATAGTTTATTTTTCCTCAATTATATTTTTTAATATTTTCAAGATTCCTTAAAAAAACATTTTTGAGTTCCAAATTCTCTTTCTCTATTCTCCCTTCCTCCTTCATTGAGAAGGCAAGCAATCTGATACAGGTTATACATGTGCAGTCAGACAAAACATATTCCCATGTTAATCATGTTGTGAAAGAAAAGACAAACAAAAAAAAAAAAAAGAAAGAAAATGTATGCATTGATCTGCATTTAGACTCCATCAGTTCTTTTTTTTTTTTTAAGCAATTGGAGTTAAGTAACTTGCCCAAGGTTACACGGCCAGTTATTTTGCGTGGGTGTTAAGTATCTGAGGCTAGAACCGATCCCGGGTACTCCCGACTCCAGGGCCAGTAATCTTACTCACTGTGCCACCTAGCCGCCCCTATCAGTTCTTTTTCTTAAGATAGATGGCATTTTTTTTTCATCATAAGTCCTTTGGAATTGTCTTGGATCATTGTATAGTTAAGAATATTTAAATCTTTCACAATTGATCATTGCACAATATTACTGCTTACTAAATACAGATTTCTCCCACTTCTGCTCATTTCACTTTGCATCAGTTCATATAAGTTTTTGCAGGTTTTTTCTGAGAGCATCTTGCTCACCATTTCTCATAGTACAATAATATTCCATCACAAACATATACAATGAGTTCAATCATTCCCCAACTGACTAACATGTCTTCAATTTTCAATCTTTGACACCATTAAAAGAATATGTGTGTGTGTGTATGTGTGTGTGTGTGTGTGTGTATCCTTTGACTTAAAAAAATTTCTTTGGGATACAAACCTACTGGTGGTATTGCTTGATCAAAGGATATTCACAGTTTTTATAACCCTTTAGACAGAATTCCAAATTGCTCCACAAAATGCCTTAATCAGTAGACAATTCACCAACAATGTATCAATTATCTCAATTTTCCCACATCCACTCCCACATTTATCATTTTCCTTTTCTGTCATATTAGTCAATCTGATAGGTATGGAGTGGTACCTCATCATTTTTTAAATTTGTGTTTATTTAATCAATAGTGATTTAGAACATTTTTCATATGATTAGAGGTAGCTTTGATTATTTTATATGAAAACTACCTTTTCATATCCTTTGACCATTTATCAATTGAGAAATGGCTCTTATTTTTACAAATTTGTCTCAACTCTATATTTTTGAGTAATGAGATCTTTATCACAGAAACTTGCTACATTTTTTCTTATTTATGATAATTAACTTATTTTCCTCCACCCTATTTTCTTCATGTTTGTCCTACTTTCCACTCTCAAAAGTGTTTTGCTGTTTTATCTCCCCCCAATCTGCCCTGCCTTCTATCAATAATCCCTCTTCTCTTATCTGCTACTCCTCCTACTTTCCTGTAATATAAGCTAGATTTCTTTACCCAGCTGAATATGTAGATTATTCCCTGTTTTAGCCAATTCTGATGGGAATAAGATTCACATGCTCCTCCACCTCTCCCATCTTTCCCTCCATTTTAAAAGCACTATTATACCTCTTATGTGAGATAATTTATCCCATTCTAGTGCTCACTTTCCTCTTCTCCCAGTACATTCTTCTAAGAAGTTGTTTTACCCCATCATTTTGTTGGTTCTTCATTTCAGAATTTGCTTTATGACATTATTTTAAAGATGGGGAATTTGGGAGAACTCAGGTGAGTACTTATCTTTTCTTCACCTTCTTGGCTCCACTTCCCCTGGAACTTTACCTTTTCTCTAGAAGTTCTGAATATAAGTCAAATGTGGTCATTCCCAGGAAAATCAATGGTTAGAGGCAAAATAAGACAAATCCAAATGTTAATAAATTTTAATTGATTGGCTGGAAGTTGATTGTTTCTTTTTTCTCTGAAAGCAAATTTTGGATAGATATACAAATTTAAAGAAAGAGATTATATGGAGAATCCCCAAGAATGAACTTGGGTCATGCAAAGGATGTATGTTACAATGAAATATGGCATTCTAGTAATAACTTCATTAGGGAGCAAATCATGAAGAACTATAAAAAATATAAATTTATGATTTATTAATTGTAATATTAACAAACATTCATAGTTGAACAAGTTTCGACTAAGACTAGTAAAATGAATGAAGTTTAGCTTAAGTTAATTATTCTAAGTGGGTCAATTCATAATAGTTAAAAAAGAAAGGGAGTTTATATACAATGCCACCAAAATCACTGTGATTTAGAGTAAAAAATAGTGACTCTGGAGTCAGAGGACAAAGGTACAGGTTCTGTTTTTCAAGTTTATATCATATCTGACATTGGACAAGATGGTAAACAACTTGAACCCCAGTTCCCTCTCCTATAAAATGAGAGATCTAGATTAGATGGACTCTGATTTCTCTTTCAACTCTAGATTTATGTTCCTCTGACTTTGATTTAACTCTTGTTTCTGATACTTATTTCCTATGTGACCATGAATAAGTCACATAACCTTTCTGGTTCTTGGTTTCTTCATATTCCACAGCCTCAAAGAAGAATAAGTAATTTCTAAGGGTTTTATAAGATTTACATTCACTGATACATACTTTTAGATTATTTCCCATTATTTATTATGATTATTAGTAGCAAACACTGATTTTCTACTATGTTCAAGACTAAGAAACTCCAAAATCAGATATATAAGTCATGGTCCAAAGGGACTTTAAATCTAGCTAAGAAGACAAGACACACAAATAAAAGGTAATTAAAAACCCAAGGTAAGAAATGTTAAGTGCCAAACACATAACTTGGAAATTAGCATTATGAAATTAAAGAATTCAGAGTTATCACCATAACTTAGAAAAATTGCAAAAGTAAAATAGTACATGAATTGGTTTATCAGTTATGGCCTAAAAGAACTGGGATAAATGGAGAGGATATAAAAAGTAATTTCAGACATGTAGCAAAAGAAGAGCAAAATAATGGAAGTGGGAATGTGCATGATGTGCATTAGAACCAATCAACTGAACAGAGTTGGAGGTGTTATATTGGGACTTACTGTCATGACAATGAAATTAGGGAAGAATATTAACTAAATCAGTCAACAAACATTTATTAAGCACCCACTATATGCCAGGCACTGTGCTAAATATTAAGGCAAAAAATTGTTCCTGACCTCAAGAACCTCACAATCTAATAGAGAAGACAACAAGCAAATATGTTCTAATCAGATATGTAATAGATCAATAGGAAATGATTAGTAAAGGGAAGGCATCAGAACTGAGAAGTTGAAAAGGGTTTCCTGTAGAAGATAGTATTTTATCTGGGACTTGAAGGAAACTAAAGAAGTCAATAGGCTGAGATGAGGAGGGAAATCATTTCAAACACGTGGGCATAGCCAGAGAAAGTGACAAGAGACGGAGTGTCTTTTCATGGAAAAATAAGAAGGCTAGTGTCACTGGATCAAAGAGTATATAGTAGGCAGTAAAGCATAAGAAGAATGAAAAGGTAAGGAGGGGGCTGGAGTGGGAACAGCTTCAAATGCTAAACAGAATTTTGTATTTGATGCTAGAGGTGATAGGGGGCCACTGGTTTTTCTTCTTCATTTTTTTTTAGTTAGTAGGGCAGGTGACATGGTCAGACCTGTGGTTTAGGGAAATCACTTCAGTGGTTGAATGGAGGATGGACTGGAGCGGGATAAGGCTTATGATGGGCAGACCCACAAAAAGATTGCCAAAATGTAGGTATGCAGTGATAAAGATCTTCACCAGAGTCAGATCAGTGTCTGAAGAGAGAAATGAATGTATTTGACAAATGCTGTGAAGGTGAAATCAACAGGCCTTGGCAACAGAATAGATAGGGGATAGAGTGTAAGGAGAATGACACCTAACCTGGGAAGTCTGTGGCACTGAGAGGATAAAGTTGCCTTCATGTAATAGGTAAGATAGGAAGGGTTTGGAGTTGGGGTGGGGGTGAGAAAGGTACTGAGTTCAATTTTGAATATCTTGAGTTTAATATGTACACTGGAAACCCTGTTTAAGATGTCTGAAAGGCAAAGTGAGATATGAGATTGGAAATCAGCAGAGAGTTTAAGGTAGGACACATTTAAACATCACTATCATAAAGATTATAATTAAATATATGAGAGTGGGTGATATAACCAAGTGAAACAGTATGAAGGGAGAAGGGAATCCAGTGAAACACCTCTGGCTAGAGGGAGTGATCAAGTGATTCAAGCAAAAAAAACAAAACAAAAAACTGAGGAGTGATCAGATAGACTGGAGAAAAACCAGGAGAAAAGGATGTACTCAAAATGTAGAAAGAAAAGAACATCAAGGAGATAAGAGCATTTAGCATTGCCAAAGGCTGCACAGAGGTTGAGGAGAATGAGAATTGAGAAAATTTCAGTGAATTTGGTAATCCATTGGTAATTTTGGAGAGGTTCTGGTGAACTGATGAGATCAGAAGCTAGGTTGTAATGGATTAAGGAGAGAGACAATGGGGATATCTATGACAGAAAGTTTTTTCATGGAGTTAAGCCACAAAGGACAGAAGAGTTAGTAGGGATGGAAGGATCATCTAAGGGATTTTTGAGCATGAGAGAGATAAGGGCATGCTTGTAGAGAATAGGGAAAGAGCCAGTAGATGGAAAGATTGAAAATAAGTAATAGAGTGAGGATAATAGAGGAAGCAATCTATTAGAGAAGAAAGGATGGAATGGGATCACTCTTACAAGTAGAGGGGCTAGGCTTGGTAAGGAATAAGGATACTTCTTCATGTGAGATTATGATCTATCATTATCTTACTAAGGCATATAAGTGATAAAAGATGAGGAAGAGAGGAAAAGAAACTCACAGTGAATGTTCTAATTTTTTTTCCTGTAAAAGATTAGATGAGGTTCTTAGCTGAATTGGGGTGGGGGTAGACAAAAAGGAAACATGAGAGTGCTGAGGTGGGATGAAAAGTTTTGGAAGATCTGCTATGGAAAGTGGGATAGTAAATTGATAAGAGAAGAATCGAAGGATTTCCAAGCAGCAATGAGAGCCCAGTAGAGACTGTGCAATAAAGTTTTTGGTGAACCAGTCAGAGAGGTTATGTAATTTTCTTCACTTTCATTTAGCAGTATGTATATAGCAACAAAGGCAGCTACTGCTGGTAGTTATCCAAGGTTGAGGCTTTTCAGGACAAAATCAATGAAATTACAAAGGTTATAGGAACTCAAGAGAAGAGGGTAATGTTTCTTTTTAGAAGAAGATAATACTGATTTAAACTGATTTACCAAAGGTTCAAAATAGGGGAAAGAGGAGAGAGTAGTTGGTACAGGGAAGATGGTCAAGTAGAAAACTGAGAGATTGCTGGACTGAAGGTGATGATGTAGATAAAGCATGGCATTTGAAGGGAATTCAGAAGTGGATGTGGAAAGTCAATAGATTATGATCAGACAGAGGTATCTAGGAATTCTTTTTAACACTGACGTGGTACATTTGGTGGTGGTGGGAAGATCACTACAATACCATCTTTGCCTGTGGATGAAGTGGGATAGAAGAGTAGGTCACAGAGAGTTAGTGAGGTAAGGAGCTGCATGGTTAGGGATTTTGAGGGAGAGTCAATATGTGTGTTGAAATATAAGTGCAAGAGTTAGAGAAGAGGGAAAAAATTTGAGTCAGGTACTGAACTCATTGAGGAAGAAAGGGAAGTGAACGGGAAGTCTGGAAACAACAGCTGCCAGGATTTTAACTGGGAAGTACATATGAAATGCTTAAGCTTCAAAGGAGGAGAGGTTTCTCAGTGACAGAGGTAGAGAGAGAAGCTAGAAGTAAAAAATGAGGGTGGGAGGGCAAGGAATACTCCAACTCTCCCATCTCACCAAGGGGAATGAATGAAGAAGGTACAGCCAGTACTTTAAAGGGTTGCCATGGAGTCTGTATTATTGGGGGGAAGTTGAAAAGGTTACAATAGCAACCAAAAATTGCAAGAAGTAGGAAGAGAAAAAGATATAGGATGAAGCAGGATTTGGTAACTAAGGAATTGTCTTTCCAGAGGGCATTAGTGGAAGAGGTGAGAAGAATTTCATTGGGATTTTGGAGTGGATGGGGTTGATGGAGATAGGAATAAAGAATAGAGCAGTGAGGGGTAGGAAATAGGGTTTAGATGATGACCTATAGGAGCCTAGATACTAAAATATTTGCAGGGTATAATCAGGTGAATGGATCAAAAGATCAGAAAAAGAGTCACTATAGAAAAAGGAGATCAGATGGATAAGAATTGAGCCTTAGACTGAATAAATTTATAGAAATTAGAAAAAGTAGAATCATCAAAGGGGAGAGAAGTAGAAAAGGAGATTAAGCAGTGATAGAAGGAAAATAAATATAATGAAGGCAATGGAGAAGAGTTTAAATATAATGTAGAGGGTAATTGGAAAAAATAAAATATTAAAAAAGTCATAGAGGTCAAGAAAAATGGGGAATGTGACAAGGGCAGTGGATTTTGTGATTAAATGATAAGTAACAATAGAATACTCTGAACAGAAGGTATATTATAAGAGTAAGAGATAAAATGGAAGTAACAAGCATGAAGTAAGGTCAAGAAAATTATTTTTAAGATACTGGAGAAATATTCTACTTCTCAGCAGAGGGGAGAGGAGCTAGTAGAAAGAAACAAAAATATTAAGATATATTAGTGATAAAGAATGATTAAGGAAGAAAAGCCCCAAAGAAGGCAAAATGGAAGTTAACTACAAGGGAAGGGTTTAACTTTAGAAAGGAATAAGGGCAATGTCCCCTGGAGAAAGAAAAGAGAAGACAATGAATGAAGAGGAGACAATCTGAAGGTATGAACAAGATTTGATCACAAGACATTATGAGGCACAATGAGTCTAGATGGCCTCAATCTTGTCAGTAAAGGAAGAACACATACCCATTTCCTTTGGCTGTCTATATTTCTTTGATAAATCGAAGTCTCTTAGGTGTAAGAAATCTCTACATGAAAGCACAATTATATTCAAGCAGAATCTACTCATAGTTCCAAGGTACATTAAATATGTAATACACTAAGCATAAATTTTATTGCTCCTATTACCATTTCTAACGTTTGCCAACATTGACATCCTGTTTCAGAAGTGTCCAAAGAGACAATAAGCTTGATTTTTTTTTTCCTTTTAAGTAACAGGAAGCACTAGTTAGATTTTTATCAGTAGCTGGAAATAACATGACACACCTTTCAATACCCTTACACTCCACACATTTGCTGTTTCCAATAAGGTCAGGACTAGGCCTGACCAAATAACCTATACAGTATATCAGTCAAAGAGGAGAACCAATCTGAGTTCAGACATGGATTTTACACTGAGAATATACTGAATATAGCAATTGTTTTGAAGAATCATACTCTTGGAGAACCACCCTAGTGTGTACCTCAGGCCAGTCCAGATTATTTATTCTCTGGAGGTAAAGCAGCAGAATTGCCATAGTGGTCATAGTGGTAAGGATATTCTTTGTCTTAGTCAAAGTTTAAAAAATAAAAGAAAAATGATTCTATATTATAGATCTGTTCCAGTAAGACAATTACTTTCTGTCAATTAATCAATCAATGAGCAAATACTTATTAAGTGTAATCTCTGCTACCAGAACATTATACACAGTGACATCATGTAATGATAAGGTATGAATGATTTAGTTCTTCTCAGCAGTACAATGATCCAAGACATTTCTAAAGGCTCACAATGCAAAATGCTATTCACATCTGTAGAAAGAATGTAAATCAAAGCATATTTTTGTGCCTTTTTTCCTTTTGGTTTGTTTCTTCTTTCACAATTTAACTAATATGGAAATATATTTTACATGATTGCACATATATAACCTATATGAAATTGCTTTCACCTTAGGGAAGGTGAGGGAAGGAGGAAGAAAATTTGGAACTCAATTTAAAAGAAAAGAATGCTTAAAAATGTCATGTTATTGAGGAAAATAAAATACTAAATTTTAGACTTTTATTTATCCCTAGTTACATGTAAAAACAACTTTTAACATTAATTTTTAAAACTTTGAGTTCCAAATTCTCTTCCTCTCTCCCTCCCCTCCTCCCTACTCCACTGAGGAGGTAAGCAATTCCATATATAGGTTATATAGTCATGCAAAATATATTTATAATAGTCACATTGTGAAGGAAAACAGACAAGAAAAGAAACTCATGAAAAGTAAATAAAATAAAAATTGAAAAATTATGTTTCAATCTGTATATATGTAAACAGAGTATGCTTCAATCTGTATTCAGAACATCAGTTCTTTTTCTGGGAGCAAATAGCAATTTTCATCAGAAGTCCTTCAGAGCTGTCTTGGATCATTGTATTGTGAGAGTAGGTTAGTCATTCAAGGGTGAGCATCTTACAATGCTGCTACTACTTTGTACATAGTACATTTCACTTTACATCAGCTCATGCAAGTTCTTACAGGTTTTTCTAAGAGCACCCTGTTCATCATTTCTTACAGTACAATATTATTTCATCACAATCACATACCACAGATTTTTCAGCCATTCTCAAATTGATGGGAATCCCCTTAACTTCTAATCCTTTATTGTCCAGAAAAGAGCTGCCATAAAAATTTTTGTACATATAGATCCTTTTCCTTTTTGGTTTTTTATCTTTTTATCAGATACAGACCTAACAAAGCATTGCTAGGTCGAAGGATGTACATGGTTTTATAGCCCTTTGGGCATAGTTCCAGTTTGCTCTACAGAATGGTTGAATCCATTCACAACTCCATCAACAGTGTATTAAAGTTTCATTTTTCCCAAATTCCCTCCAAAATTTGTCATTTATTTTTCTGTCCTATTAGTCAATATAATAGATATAAAGTGGTACCTCAGAATTGTTTTAATTTACACCTCTCTAATCAATAGTGAGTTAGAATATATTTTTCATATGCCTACACACAGTTTTGATTACTTCATCTGAAAACTAATCCTGTCTTTTGATAATTTATTAATTGGGGAATGGCTGTTATTTTCATAAATTTGACTCAGTTGTCTATACATTTGAGAAATAAGGCCTTTATCAAAGAAAATTACTTAAATTTTTTAAGTTACTAACTGTATATTCCTCCATCCTATTTCCCCTTCATTCTATTCTCTCTCCTTTCACCCTGTCCCTCCTAAAAATTGTTTTGCTTCTGACTACTCCCTCCCCCAAACTGCCCTCCCTTATATTGTTCCTCCCTCTCCTTCCCTTCTCTTGTCCCCTTCCCCTCCTACTTTCTTGTAGTGTAAATAAGGTAGATTTCTATACCCAATTCATTGTGTATATATTATTCTCTCTTTGAGCTAATTCTGATGAGAGTATGGTTCACTTACTCCCCTCACTTCCTCCCTCTTCCCTTCCATTCCAAAAACATTTTTTCCTGCCACTTTTATGTGAGATAATTTACTCTATTCTACCTCTCCTTTTCTCTTTCTACCAGTCCATTCCTCTCTCACCCTTAATTTTATTTTTATATATCATCATTTCATATTCAACTCATACGTGTGCCCTATGTCTGTATATGCTCCTTCTAACTATACTAATAATGAGAAAGGTCTTACAAGATTTAAATATCATCTTACCATGTAGGAATATGAACAGTTTAAAATTATTAAGGCCTTTCTGATTTTCCTTTCCTTTTTACATTTTTATGCTTCTCTTGATTATTATATGTAAAAGTAAAAATTTCTATTCAGCTCTGGTCTTTTCATCAAGAATGCTTGAAAGTTCTCTATCTCGTTGAATATTTATTTTTCTACCTGAAGGATTATACTCAGTTTTTCTCATCAGGTGATTCTTGGTTGTAATTCTAGCTCCACTGTCCTCTGGAATATCATATTCCAAGCTCTCTAATCATTTAATATAGAAGTTGCTAAATCTTGTGTTTTCCTGGCTGTGACTCTATGATATTTGAACTGTATCATTCTGGATGCTTGCGATATTTTCTCCTTGACTTGGGAACTCTGGAACTTGGCTATAATGTTCCTGGCATTTTGTGATCTCTTTCAGGAGGTAATTGGCAAATTCTTTCATTTTCAATTTTTATTTTACCTTCTGGTTATAGATATCAGGACAGTTTTCCTTGATAATTTCTTGAAAGATGATGTCTAGGCTCTTTTTTTTTTATCATGGCTTTCAGGTAGTACAATAATTTTTAAATGATCTCTTCTGGATCTATTTTCCAGGTCAATTGTTTCCCAGTGGAGGATTTTTACGTTTTCTATTTTTTCATTCTTTTGGTTTTGTTTTTATAATTTCTTGATTTCTCATAAAGTCATTAGATTCCATTTGCTCCATCCATCTATTATTTTCTTCAGTGAGTTTTTGGACCTCCTTTTCCATTTGCTAAAGGCTTTTTGAACCTCTTTTACCATTTGACTTACCTTGTTTTTAAGCTGTTGTTACCTTTATTATTTTTTGTCTCCATTTTCAAGCCATTGACTCCTTTTTCATGATTTTTTTGCATCACTCTCATTTATTTTCCCAATCTTTCCTCTACCTCTCTTACTTGATTTTTAGAATCCTTTCTGAGCTTGACCATGGTCTGAAACCAATTCATATTTTTCTTGGAGGTTTTGGATTTGGGAACTTTGACTTTATTGTCTTCTTCTGGGTGTATGTTTGATTATCCTTGTCACCATAGAAACTTTCACGCACTTACCCCCCCACTGTTTGTTAATTTTCCCAGCTTATTAATTGACTTTTATGTCTTTGTTAAAGTGGGGTTCTGCTTCCAGGGTGGAGGGTGCACTGTACCAAGTTTCAGGGGTTTTTGCAATTATTTTCAAAGATACTTCTAGGAACTTGTAAGTTTTCAGGCCTTCCATGGTGGTATGATCTAAGGATAGATATTTATTAATCTGCTGGCCTGTTCTGTGATCTGTGAGAGACCAAAATCACTCTTTTCTTCTTTGGAGCTATGAGGAGAATTCTCCCTCCATTGTGGCTACAAGCCTTGCTATTCTAGTTGTACTCCTCACCCTGAGACTGCCACCCAGCACCTGGATCTGAGTATGGGCAAAACAATAATTCTGTCTTAGTGCTAGCAAAAAGACCCCTGTAATCTCCATCTGACCCCTTGTGGTCTATGGGCCAAGAGCTCTGGAAGCAGTCACTGTTACTACTGTTGCCCCTGCTGCTGCTGATTCAGTCACTCCCAAGGCCTGTTCCTGATTTGTTGAGCCTGGGCTATATTGGCACAGCCAGTGCTGAACTGTGCTCCACTTTCTCCCAGGTATGACACACTTTTCCTGCTGACCTTCTGAGTTGTCTTTAGCATATGTGGGCTAAGAGGTCTAGAAACCACTATTGTTACAAGTGATTCAGTCATCCTGAGGCGTGCTCTGGCTTTGCTGGGTCCAAGTCTGCAGTGGTGCAGCCTGTGCTGAACTACATTCCTCTCTCAGCCTGGTGCAAACTTCCAAATTATCTTGGGCTGGAAATTTGTTTCACTCCATCTTTTTCTGGGTTCTGCTGCTCTAGGAATTGTTTAGAGTCATTTTAAAGGTATTTGGAGGGGCTTGGGGAGAGCTCAGGAGATTCCCTGCTTTTAGTCCATCTTGTCTCTGCCTTGAAAATAAAATACTATTTTAGAAATGAAGAGAAAATACAGTCAAGACCTTAAAAGGATTAAAAATATGGTCTCTGCCATCAAGAAGATTATATTCTAAGGTAGTACACAACAAGTATATAACTATATTTCTTTCTCTCTCTGTCTCTCTCTATCTATACACACATGCACACATGTACCTACCATAGACACACACATGTACACTCATACACACACATGCACATGTACCAGACATATGTTACACATATACCAGATACAAACTGACCTTGGTCACTAGCAGCTGGGAGTACCAAAAAGAGCTTCCATGCAGAAGGTGGTATTTGAACTGAATCTTGAAGTTCAGGAGGAAATATAAGTGCATGTGTAGATAAGCGATGGAGTATTACATATGAGAAACAGCAACAAGGCCATTTTGGCTAGACTGTGGAGTGATAAAGATAAGGCTAAAAAAGTAGTTGAGGGATAGCTTATAAATGTCGAAGTGCCAAAAGAAAGGAGCTTATATTTGATCTTAGAGTTATAGGAAGCCACTGAAATTTACTAAGCCTAGAAAGGAAGAAAATCACTTTAGCAGCTATATGGAAGGCAGATTAGACAGAGGAGACACTTGATTTAGTGAAACCAGTTAGGAAACAAGTACAATAGGGAAAGTTATGATGAGGGTCTGAAATATAGTGGTAATTGTTTGGGTGGAGAGAAACATGCAAAAGATTTTGTAGATGTAGAAATGTTTGGTGATTGATCAGTGATACAAGCTGAGTAAGAATGAGAGAACAAGGGTGAAATCAGTGCTGACAACCAGGTTGAATAAAACGACTGTAGTATCCAGGACAGAAATAGTGAAGTTTGTGAGAGACACTGGAGATTGATTTGGAGGGAATGAAAATGAGTTCTCCTTTGGACACAACTATTCCAATTATCCCACAGGCCCACTTTGCTTTAGTACATCAAGAATAGAATTAGACCAAATAATAGAATACAGGCCTCCTTTGCTTTAGTACAACAAGAATGGAATTAGAACATATAATAAAAAAGCATGATTTGCTTTTTAGAGATACCATGCTGTCTTTTCCTTAATAGGTTATGTAAGCCTAAACGTTCAACAATCCAGCCCATTGTTTTGAATTCATCTTGTCTGGAATTGGAAGGTGATTCAGTATGTTGTCCTAAACCTAAACCATATTCTTTGGAATTCTTTGTATGGACTTGATCACACTGGCCATTCTGCAGGTCCAATGTGCAATGACCATTTGTATGAAATATTTTTACCAACAGTTTCACCCTTGAATTCCTTCAAAACTCTGGTCTGGCTGATTTATCTCTAGCTATTCTTTTCTCTTCTGTTTTTTTTTTTAAACAGACACGTCTGTATTCTTCTATGTATTTATGACTTTACAAATGGGTAGAGTGACCTTTTTGAAGTAGCTTGGCATAGTGGGTAGAGTCCCAGCTTCAGATTGAAATCTTCCACTTGTTGCCTATATCACTTGAAAAAAAAAATCACTTAGCCTTAGAGACAGGATGAACTGGGTTACCTCTGACACTAACTAGCTTTGTTACCCTGGGCAAATCACTTAACTTCTAAGGGCCCTCTCAACAGCTTTCTAAGACTCTATGTTGCAGTAAAGTTATAAATATTTACATGAGATAATCTCACTGAGAGATGAAATCATAACCCCAGACCAAAACACACACATACATATATGCACACATGCCCACCCAAAGTTTTTTGATCTATAAATTCAAAGAGAAATTAGAACCTTCAATCACCTAATATGTTCCTTGCTAAAGAGAGACATAAATAATTTAAAACACCCATTATCTCCTTGCTTTATTTAGCACCACCCTGGCTTCTTAGTCAAGAAGGCCCACTGAATCACTCCCTAGCTTGCTGTCTTTGATGTGTTTGTATGTTGTCTCTGTACTTACACTCCTCTTTCCTGCCTACCAGCTCCCCCCAAAAGTGTGTCTGTTTGGGTTCTTCTGACTTCTTGCTTCTCCATTTAGTATCTCAGAATGTTCATTCATTCTCAGGACTCCAAAGCTAAGTTTCACACTGATCACTACTGTCGAGATATTAGGAGACACCTTGTTTTCCAGAGCTAAGACCTGGTAAGCAGGCTGTGACCTGACTTTGGCATAACAACAACTGCATTCATCCTTTGGATGATTTCAATCACAAGAAAATCCCAGAATTTTTTCACACTAACATCAGGTAGTTTCTGAGCTTCAATAAGTATCTGTAGAACCCATGTTCTAGTCATGAAACCTTGCTATGAATCAAACTTGTCACTTTGTTAACGTTACCTCACTGTCAGCACTACAACTCACTGTGTAGCCATAGCTATAAATATTGAGATCTCTCAACATTGCCTGTCCTTCTCCCCCGCCACTAGGCGCAGGACTCCAGCACATGTGTCCTTGCTTGAAAACCATTTTTCCTCCTTTTGAAATCAAAGCTCTGTTTGATTCCTGACTCTCTTGTTTCTGGTCTGCTTTATTCAGCTCTGGTCACTCAAAGGTTAGAGATCAGTTCTGGTTCAGTTGACACAGCCAAATCTTCACCTCTGTCTCTGAGACAATATTCAAGTTCTATATATCTGTAGTATCTTGCCAAGTAGATGTCCTGAGGTCACTACAGTATTGAGTTATGAATTTAATTTTACCGTCACTTTCCTCTTGTATGTTTTAATTAAAAGAAATCTTAAATTTCAACCAGAGGTTATTGAAAATAATGTCATAATTTTCTTCCTATCCAAGTTCCTGGATCCCTTGATATATTTATCCATGGAAATCTTGAAAGTCCAGGGACACAACCTCTAAATGAACATGAATACTTTAAATACAACTTAGGACTTTTGCAGTATATTCTTAATTTTCTCCTTTATCATCTTACCTTGTCATTAACCCTTTTTCTCACTTAGAATATTTTATTTAATATTGGTGTACCTGTTCTTGTCTCAGAAGTGGTTAGTGGAATGTCAAAAAGGCTCTGTCCTTGGTCTTCTTTTCTTCACTAATTTTATCAATGACTAAGATGAAAGCAGAGATGACATGCTTTTTAAATACATTAATCAATACTCTTTGGATCTGTTCATTCAGCTATTTGGTTCAATAAAATTATATGGTCTGTTTTCTTAATTGAAGAATTGAATTGAAATTTTTATATTATTCTCTATGAAAATAATTCACCAATTTAATTTGTTAGAATACATCTCAGAGGTGTGAAATAGGAATGATGACTTTTTATTAGATTTTATTAAAAATAATATATTCAGGTAATTTTTGAAATGTTTTCTGAACAGCTCCCAATAATATATGTATATATACATACACATGTACACAATTTTAATTCATTTTATTTTCCATATTATATACTTAATAAATGTTGGCAAATTTGCTGAATTTTAATATTCTCAATATTATGTAATTTTAAAAATATTAATATATAAAATTTATTTATAGACATTTTATTAGAAGTTTACATTTTAATAATGTTAAAAGAATGGAAATCTTATGGAAGGGAAGCAACTTTCAACAAATGTCAGTAGTCTGAACTTCAAAAAAAATACCCCCCTTACTATTAGAGCCAAATACCTGTATGTAAATTTTAATCAAAGGGTCTAAGTGAAAGATGTTAAACTTTTCAGTGCTGAAACTATAAACTGAAGAAAATGAAATGATAGAGAAAGAATCATTCATTTTAGCAATACCTAGGATATATATGGCAATGTACCTATGCTGTATCATATGATTTTCAAAACAATTCTTTGGGGTTGGTGCTACTATTCTCTCCATTCTGTAGATGAGGGATCTTAGTCCTAGAGGGATAAAGTAATTTGCCGAGGACCACACAGCTAAATAAATTATCTGAGACAAAATTTGAACTCAAGTCTTCCTGCCTTCTAAGTCAAATGGTCTATGTACTATTACTATACACCTTCCTGCTTCCAGTCATGGGAGAGAATTAGAGGACTCTCTTCAAATGTACTTTTGGCCAACTAAGTATTTTCATGTGCCCCTATCCAACACTCTTTGTGTGTTACAATTTATCCATTATGTAATAGCTTTCTTTTGTCCTTATACCTGCAATGGCATCTTTTAGTTTTCAAGTCAGCTGTCATTTTTTTCTATTGTTTTCTTTCCCCCAAGCATTTGCTCTTTTAATACTGTACTACATATTTGTTTCCTGAAGAAAATATAGAGTATATTTTTAGTTATCTTTAAACTTCTAGTGAATTATTTACTTTTCAAAACATTTCTGTCATTTTATTCCACTAACTATTGTTCACAACAGTCCTGGGACATAAATAGCTTGGAGTAATAATGAAGATCAAGAAAAAAACATGAATTAGAGTAATTATTCACCTGCTTTGTTCCTATCAACAACATTAGTCTCTAATATGCATGAAGATAAAATTAGATAAAAATATTAGCAACCAGATATTTTTCTATGAAGGCTAAACACAGGGCTGCCCATAGGGTCTGAGATAAGGTGAAAATTATGGCAGTGAAACAATACAGATACATAGATCATGATGTTTGTTTACATACTGAAAATGATAGGGTTTATTTTTCACCAAAATACCCCCAAACAAACAAAAAATTTCTGCAGTCTAGTTATAGTTAGCTGTGGAAGGAAGGCCACAGCGAAATAATGGGTTTTATCTTCTTTCCAATTAGACTTTATCAAACATGAATAACAGACAGACAAGTCAGGACAAATCAAACAGAAGCTATGCAGTCACCAAGATGCAAGAATGGAGTCATAAAAGGAGAGGGACTAGAATTATCATGTTGCTAATGTAGGACAAGGAGGAGGAAATATCAAACCACTCCAATATCTTTGCCCAAAAAACCCTGAACTAGGTCATGAAGAGTCTCACACAACGAAAAAAAAAACTGCACAACAACAACAGCAACAATGTAGGGCATTCCCTGATGGGAAAACACCCTGTACCAATGCAAAATAGTAATCTTAGATAGTTATCAAGAGCCGAGATGTCAAACTCTCAAGTGGTCCTAAAAACCCGATTAAAATGTAAAAATTGGGTAGTACTTGACAAAATAAATTAAAATAGAGCACAACAGGTAATGGTAATTTGTGGTTTTCTACATAAATATGCAGGGATCTTTGTTGGCAGGGATCTTTTTCTATTTGAGGTTGAAATCATAGGTGGGGAGGACTGAGAGGTTAGATAACTTGTCTAGGGTCACAAAAACAATGTGGAATCTGAATCTAGGCTTTCCCTATCCTCAAGACTAGATCTTTATCCATTATGCCATGCTGGAATATAGTCATAAAGAATCACAAATCTATTGTACATCTCATCTAGAATGTTACAAATAATTTTTTATATTTACTTAGTACCTCTTTCATTAGTAAGATCATTGTGAAATGAAATTGTTTCTTTGTGCTTGGATCCTTGGTTCTTAATTTTGTGGTTTGTGGTGAATGACTGAATGAATGTTTTACAAGATCTCTTCATGATTTCAAGACACAAAAGATACAAATACATATGAACAGGTTAGTTGGTGACTAATATAATAGATGTCCCTGAAACTTTAAGCTGCATTAAGACTTTTGGGACATCTCATATTTTTTAACCTGCTGACAATGAGCTAAGTGAAGTTTTATCAGAGTTTTCGTATAAGTATTTTTAAAACAGCATCCTCTTGAATTCATAAAATCATTACCGAAAATTGGTAGGCTTATACATTGTCAGTTTTAATACTCCCCATATGTTGTTACACAGAAAAAAAAAGATTTTTAAGGAGGGTAAACACACACACACTCACACACACTGCAGCATTTTCCAGGAAAATTTGTTCATGGTATATGTATTCTCCCTCAACCAACAAGGTCCTACTCTATCCCAACACATACTGAGCAGGCACAGGAGCTTCAACCTTTCATGTAGAAATGAAATCGCTTCTCTCAGAGAAGAAAAAGAAGGGAAAAGCATTTTAAGTGTCTATCATGTTCCAGGCACTGTGGCAAAATGATTTACCAATAAATGCTTTACCAATACCAGTACAATAACCTTGGAGCCAGTGCTATTATTTCCCCCATTATACAGTTGAAGAAACTGAGTTAGAGAGAGGTTAAATGATTTGCCCAGGTCACATAGCCAGAAAGTTTTGGAAGCTGGATTTGAACTCTGTCTTCCTGACTCCAGGTCCAATTCTCTCTCCATTATACTACCTAGCTGCCTACCTGGGCAAAATGTAGCATGGCTCTTGGAGCAGGCTCCAGTCCATGGACTCCAAAGCAATACTCCTTAGCTTTTTGTTTCAATACATTCATGATGTTATTATTCAAAAGACCAAGAACTTTGACCTGCAAACATTACTTGGAGTTTGTAGTCTTCCCTCTATCACTTCTGTTAAGAGCAATGTATGTTTACACTAGCATAGCCCATATTATCATTAGCATCAAAGGATTTCTTCTGAGTAGTCAATGTCAACAGGTCATAAGGTAGGGGGCCCATGAACACATATGATCTCATATAGCTGTGCCAAAAGTCTTAGGGCAATTTTAAGCTTCTAAAGCTTAAACATTGTAGGGAATGTGGCACCCAGCACGAAGTATGCACAGGTTACTTAAATTTCAAGTCTTACATTAATCATTCAGCTTTGTTCATCCTTAATCATTATTCATCTTTTTTTCCAGTAAACAGGAAGTTATAGATAGGAGATTGGACTTGTAGCCAGAAAGACATAGTCTAACAGCTTACTTTAGACACAAACCTCTCTCAGACTTAGGTTCCTCATCTATAAAATGGGAATAAGAATAGCACCAACTTCACAGGGTTATTGTGAGGACAAAATAAGATAATATCTAGAAAGCACTAGACAAATCTTAAATATATTGCACTATATTATAATTGTCAATTTTTATTTCAAGGCTACTTAAGACTTCTGTCATTTGTTTCAAGCTCTAGTCTTGCCATCACTCTCTGTTCTTATATACTTATCCCACTTTTCCTCCCTGGGACTGAACAAGCTATTTCTCTCGGCTGCCTTGTCTCTGGTGCAGCAACTTCCTTTGCAGTCCCAGGTTCAGCTCGATCTCTTGGAAATCTCTTCAGCTCTGACTTAGAAGTGTCCCCTGAACTCCACCCACAGAAATTTTCTCAACTACAGCCTTATCAGTTGCACACAAACTGTGCACCTGATTTCATCTTATTTTCCAGTATGCCTTTGCCTGATGCTGCAGTTCTAGGTCCTGCATTATATCCAAAGCAGGAAAATCAAGTATTTGACCAGTCCTGACAAGGAAGAGGGGAGACAGATATGCTTCCTTGAAACATCAGTTCTCTATTTATCCAAATAAGCACCACCTGGTACTATCAAGGATTTTGCTAGTCTCCTGGTGTTCACCCTTCCCCACTTATGCATCCTCCCAAGCCCTTCAATACTCCCCCATCTCTGTCTCCCCCCATCCACCCCTGGCTAAAAAAAAAAAGACTGCCCCAGACTGGAGCAGACATTCACTCCAATCCCAAGTGTTTTGGCCTTGGAAAGCTAGAATTCCTAGGTATGGCTCCAGTTATTCCATCTTTCTCCATTTCAATGAACTCTACCTAGTCTCTTCTACTCAAAGCTACCAGCTTTCCTATAACTCTGAGTTTCACTATCACTATCCTGGGGATTCTCATATTCCTTCTCCAGTCACCATACTCCTCCTCAGGGAGTCATCTTACCTGACTCATTTCTAGGTCACTGGCTTTTCTTAAACCCTATGTTCAGCATAAAACACGTATACAGCACTTATACAGCTCAATTGTCTTTCAATTTAGCTGACCCATCCAGGCTGAGTGTTTTCAATTCACAGTGATTTGGCATATGATTTCTCTGCTACTGATTATTTATATTAGCTTCTACTCAATAGCAGAGTGCTCCTATCTCTGTCCTCCACTGTAACCTACTCCCCAGGCAGTATATAGATGTCCTAGATTCCATATGTTAGGGATGCTCAATATACATGTCTGGGATGGGGGAACAATTTGTGTAGGCACCATCACACCAAAATTCCTTTCACAGGCTGAAGTTATTCTTTCTATGTTTGTGTCTTCTTGTGCACCCTGCTCCACCCTATCTTATATTTTCTTCCAGGAACTTAATAGATGCCTGAATAGTGGGAAGAGGTCGAATATATTGGAAAAAAATATTGAAATTGCAATAAGAAGACCTACGTTTGGGTGCTGGTTTTGTATTCTAGTAGTTTGTTACATTGGACAAGTCACTGACCTCTCTAAGCCTCAATTTAACACCTTAGTAAAAATTACAAAGTTGATGTAGGTGACCCACATACTAAGTCTTTTTTGAAATCTAAATCTTTTGAAATGATTTCTGAACTGAAAGAAAAGTATACTAAATATACTTTTCCCAAAAGAAATTGTATCCTAAAGAGAGTTAGTCATCACCTTCATATGGGTTGTTGACTAATGTAGTGATGTCATACTCAAAGAGAAATGGGCCCCAACCTGTACATAAGGATCCCTGCAGGACACATATTGACTTGGTTGTAAAATGCAGTATTATCTATTTTCATGCATTTTTGTTAAATATTTCCTAATCAATATGGCTTAGGCTGAACTCAGGACTCCGCCCACAGGTGACACACTTGACATCTCTGGTCTAAAAGTTCAATTTAATCAGTTATTTGGAACTTAAAATTATATTTATGAGGCTCTATCTAGCAATCTGCTAGAGGGTATAGAGAATGGGAGTATAGGAGAATTCACTGGGTTATGAGCAGGGAGATGAAGACCACCTCTGAAGAGACATTGACTTTGATGTCTGCAAGCACAGAAAACATCCATCTAAAAGTACATAGGTAGCTTCCATGGCTCATTAATCAAGTCTCCAGACATTCCTAAAAAATCATGAATTTTTGGCTTCTTACAATTTAGTTCATAATGTGACTGTTGTTGCTATTCATTATCCCTTCAGATTTATGCCATATCTCTCCCAAAATCATGTGTTAACTTCATTGCTTATTCTAACCCTGAACACTTCAAAATCTTCTATTAGACAACTTCCACACTGTATTTCTCAGGAGCTCCCACAATATTTAATCATAATATCATCCCCTATCTTACCCTGCTATTATACCCAACAGGATCATGAAAGATCCTGTGGTTACCATAATGGACTAAAATAGAAAAACTTCAGAAGAGTCATATGATCTGAAACCAAGAAGGCATTTTAAAACAGAAATTATGCCATAAATGATGATTACATCCAGATAAACTTGAAAATGTATTTAACCCATAATAAAGGGAAAATTTACATAACATAACACAATTTGTTTGTGAAAATGCACTTGGAATTATATATGTATACATGCATATATCTATTTTATATATGTGCATAGGCAAACACATAAGTAGTTCTGTTAATTAACCATATATATTCACTATTCATATTATATCTGTGTATTATATGTGGTAACTCCCATATATGATAAATTTTATCATTACAATAATGTATATAACATGTAAATTTATATATGGTATGAATATGTATATATGTATATATTATATTAAACTTAAATTTACTCTCATAAGATTTCCAGTACCATTTTTCTTAGCAAGGAATAATGGAATGATGGAAAGATTGTTTGATTTGGAGTCAGAGCCCCTAGGTTTATATCCTAGTTTTTCTGCTTATTATCTGTAAAAAACTGGGCAAGAGAGGCGGCCAGGTAGCACAGTGATTAAGAACACCAGCCCCAGAGTTGGGATGACCTGGGATAGAATTCAGGCTCAGATACTTACCACCACACCCAGAAATAACTGGCCATGTAACCTTGAGCAAGTTACTTAAACCCAATTGCTTAAAAAAAATACAGGGCAAGAAATGTAACTTCTGTGGGCATTTGTTCATTATTTATGAATTGAAGGGGCTGAACTAGATGACTTCTAAGGCCCCTTCAAAAATTTTATGATGATGCTATGATGTTGTCCCTACAGTAGATGTAAAAATATGGAAATCCAACTTTCTCTTCAAATTTTTGCTTAGTTCCTGAGATAATTTTTTTTTTAAAAAATCAAGGAATCTTGTAAAATGATAAGAAAATGGGCAATGTCATGAAAGATAAATAGGGTGAACCTTAGAACTAGATAATTTAAACTGAAAAGACAATTCCAAGACCTTTAAAAAGCCCACTTGAATGGGACACATGGACTAGGATGGTTTGGACATCATCTGAATGATTTTAAGATGTATATCTAAGAACAAAAACAGAGAATAATCCATGTTATATAATGTATGGCCTTCATTATTTTAAAAAAAAAGAACAAATAAGAAGATAATGGATGACCTACTGATAAGAGAGAATACATTTTAAGCTGTCTTTCTAGTTGTGGTGGCGTGATCTTTTAGCCCAGATCCACTGTAACCAATGACAACACATTTGGGAGACAGCTGTCTGGGGTTACAAGTTCAGCTTGTGGTTTGGGAGCAGAGTGAAGCTAACTGGCTCCTACAGAAATTGAAATCGTGATCTTGGCCCCATTATCACTAGGCTCTAACTGACTGAGCTAGCCAGCACAGAGGAAGAAAAGCAAATGGCTTTTAAGAGATATATGATCCATGGAGATGATTGAGTTTAGGGAGTAATTTAGAGGTTGAGGGAGTTATTAATGCTAAGAAAAAGGAATGCATAGATGTAGCATAACAACTATCAAAGGATCACAAAAGAATTTTTTAAAGGCATGTAGGCTTCCTATTAAGGAACTAGATATTTATTCAATATGACTTGCTTTTTTTTTGGGGGGGGCAGTACACACTGACTAAAAACAGTTATATTGGACCTATGATCATATCTCTGTCCCTTTAAAGAAATGAATAGTGTTGAAACTCCATTCCTAAAACAGCATCAGGTAAGACCATGGGGATAAATACCAGAAGGTCCTCCCTGGTTTCCATTTCTGGAAACAAATCTATGTTCATGGGAAGGTATATAGTTATTTTAGTTAATGTACTTGGATAATTATCAGTTGACATTATTTTTATCTGCTAGAATTATTTCCTATAGGTGGAATAATCTTTGTGAACATTTTAAGAATTCCTATTGCTGAACATATTGAGTGAAGAAAATATGGAGAATGAAAAATTTCAGTAGCTTCATGATTCCTAGATGTGATGTGCACAAAGATACTTATTCCATGAATCATATATGTAAAGGGGATTGGTTTTTATCCTGCCCCCCTCCACTTTCCCTACATTAGATTTTTCTGGGGAGTATGTGGCTTGATGTGACCTAAATTCAAGGAAGTAGCCCAGAATAATCTAAATAACCCCACTGGCTTGTCACCAAGTGGATTGGGAGGGTTTTGAGAGGTAATAATTGGTTATAAGTCAGTATTCTCCAACCTTCTCAGTAATAGGGGAATGTTTCCTCTAGTTCTTCTGGGGAAAGATGTCATCAGGCTTTGGTGCTACCATGTCATATTCTGTTATCAGTTATTAGAATATGTTTCCTAATCTCTGTATAAACTTTTGTGCAATCAGAAATCAGTGGAAACCATAATGAAAAGGATGCAAGTAGGTAGCATAGTGGATAAAGTGTTGGGCCCGGAGTCAGAAACACTTCTCTTCCTGAGTTCAAATCCAACCTCAAAGACTTACTATCTGGGTTAGTACTAACCCTGGGTTAATTACCCTGTTTGTCTCAGTTTCCTCATCTATAAAATGAGCTGGAAAAGGAAATGGCAAGTCACTCTACATCTTTGCCTAGAAAATCCCAAAAAGAGTTCATGAAGAATTAGAACTGACTGAAAATGACTAAAACTGCAACGGTAATGAAAAGAAGCAATGCCAGACTTCACCTTCCAGGAATTACAGAGAACTAGAAGAGTCTTGAAGGTAAAACCACCAATAATAACTTGTGGGTCCTCCATATCATTCTCTGCCAAAGTTTTTCTGCTTATACTCTTCCATATTTTCTGGTCCTTTGTGCCATGTAAAAATATGTGATATCAGGGTCACACACACACACACACACACACATACACACATACACACCAATCTTGTCACTTTATAGTTTCACTGATTATGCCTGAATTCCCTAAATACTATAACCAGAATTAAGAATGACATAAAAGATGTTTTCTTTCACATTGTTTTAAGAACTGCATGTACATGCTGTCAAATGTGTTCCTGGCCTAGGGACAACAGGGGAAGCTAGGGGAGTAAAATTATTTTGAAGGAAAAATAGAAGGAACCAAATGGGAGAGGCACTGCCTGGTACTACCTACCTAGTATATGACTGAAAGAGAAATGTGGTTATCTAGATCTTTGTGGGAGGATTAGTGTGAGTTTTTATTTTTATGAGGTATAGCACGAAATATCTTTGTTCTGAAAAAGAATAAAAGTATTTAGATACTCTAATGTAATTTAGCAAATATTCCTCCAAAACAAATACCATGTTACTAAAGTACATTGCCTTGTGTGATAAGATAGCTCTTAAAATTCTAAGTTCATCTACTGTTGTTTTTTAACATTTGCATATCATTTCACTAATCTATTCCCTTTACTTAAAATAAAATTGACAGTAATAATAATGTTAATTGGTAGCATTAATATAGTACTTTAATGTTTGTACTGCACATAACATGTGGTCTCATTTGATCTTCACAACAACCTTATAAGATAGTGTTATTATTTTCCCCATTGTATAGGTGAGGAAACGAAATCTGAGAGTGGTGAAGGGATTTGTCTAGGGTAACACAACTAGTCTGTGTCTACTAAGGACTGGAGCTCAGGTCTTCCTGACTTTCAGTCCAACATTCTATGCACCTCACTACCCAGGCTCCTTTATGCAATCTTTTTTTTAAATGAATTTAACAACTATATACAAACATAAGTATTCAAATATACAAAGAAAAACAAAAAATGGAATATTATATATGAAACTTTGAACTTAAGCCTTGCTCATCACAGAATTATGAAAGAGAAGATTATAAGGTCATTTTAACAATTACAAAAAAGCCAGCTTCCTGATAGGGAAACAGGAGTGTTCCTTTGTGTAATAACAACAGAAATGATTTGGGAGGTAGGATATCTGGATTCAAGTACTGACTTTGCTACTAATCAGCTATAAGACCCAGCACAAGCAGGTTAAACTTGGGGGGCCTTAATTTCCTCAGTTGTTAAAAAGAGGGTTGAAAAAAAATATCTCTAAAGTGCCTTCTGACTCAAAGACTAGAATTGTGTGTCTTTCACTAGATTTTCAGCTCCTTTAAGGGAAGGTACTTACTTTTGCTCCTTTTTAATCCCTAGCATTTAGCACAGTGTTTGGCACATAGTAAGTGCTTAATAAATGTTTATTCGTTTTACATGAATTGGATTATTAAATTATATCCTCTTCAAAATAAGGATCACCTCTCTTCCTTTCTCTGAATAGCCCTGAGTATAAGTAGGGCATACAAAGGTCACTTAATTATAGTTGATAGGATAATTAAAATGATAATTGAAGAAGAGACTAAATGACAGTAAACTTTTATCCTATAAATAAGAACATTATGAAATTTTAGAATTCAAAAGACACTGGGGCTATCTAGTCCAAACCTATCAAAATCATGAATCATCTCAACGGTATGCCTGCCATGTGGTCATAAAAATTATGCTTCAATTAAACTCAATTCCACAAATTTTTAAGGGTTACTAGGTCCTATGACTGGTGTTGGGTTGAAATTTAATCATAGAGATCCTAAATAGCAACTGAAATAGTTTGTATTTTACTCTAGAGAAAACAGTGAGATACTGATAACTTTTGAGCAGGGCAATAGCATATTCAGACCTGTGCCTTAGCGTAATTTTTTGGACAGCTATTTCTAGATGGAATGGAAAAGAAAGAGAATGGAAGCAGGGAGACTTATTTGGAGAATACTCTGGAAATTCAGGCAAAAGTGTATGTGGTACTGAAGTAGGTTGCTATATAAATGAAAAAAGGAGTTGGATGTAAGAACTATTATGGAAATAGAAATGGCAGAATTAGCAAATGGATTAATGTGGGAATAAGAGAGCTAAGTGATTTAAGAATAAGGAATTAATTCCACATCCAAACTCTAAGCCATTTCTTAACACTTGTGGTGAAAACACTTAAAAATAAACCATGAATGAAACATAGATGGATGAGAAAGCATAAACTCAATCTAAGCACTAGATCACTTTCCTGTCAACCAAAAAGCAAAGTATACATTTTGGAAGGGTCAAATGTTTTAATGAACCATAAATATAGATAAGTTTCCAGGACTTCTGAAAGATTTTCTATGAATAGAACATGAATAGAAGTGGTTATCAGCAAAACCAAAATCCAGCCAATAACGGAGGCTCTTTTTTTTATTAAAAAGGTTATTAAAGGATATTTTCTTCCCATGGGAATTTGAGTAGTAGAACTAAAGTTCATGTGTTATAGAGGCATGATGCCTTTCTCTAGCGAGTTAATGAACTAGAAAATGATTTGAAATATTGGACTTATGCTAAAGATAAGAATTAAATAAATCTGTGAAATGATGCCAAATATGCAAAGATGAAATACTCCTCAATCGACTGTAGTTAAAATATATCTTTTTTACTGTGATCAGTTACTTGTATACACCATTATTTTAAATAATACCACAAGTAAAATGCATTTTTTACCAAAAAGAAAAAGTTACAGTGTTTTGCCTAAAATGACATTTTGCTTTTTAAATGGGAAATATATCAAATGATGAGTTATAGATATCTTAAGAGTCAAATTATTATTAGTCAATATTTTTATACTTCAGTGGATCTGTAATCACATTCATGCAAGTACTCTCTCTGAGTTCAGATTGTAATGCATCTATAATTCTTCCTGTGTTACTATTGTCTATATCTTCTTTCCAGTTCTATATAGAATGTCTGCTGAATATGCTAGAGGCCTTCTACTGGGACTTTAGCATTATGTTGAACTCTGTGTTTTTATTTCTCATTCCTAACCTTTCCTTTATTCCTAACCTTTCCTTCATGAACAGCTAATTTTTTCTGTTGATACATCTCTCCGAGATAATTTTTTATAACATTTGGGCATTTAAATGATAACTTGTAATATGATACAGTCTATATCATATAAATGTATGCACACATTTACATATTACTGTCATGTTTACTCATTTCCAATATTAACCAACTCTTCACGACCATTTTTGGGGTTTTCTTATCAAAAATACTACAGCAGTTTGCCTTTTTCCTTCTCTACTTCATTTCACAGATGAGGAAACTGAAGAAAACAGGGTTAAATGACTTGACAAGGGGCACACACCTAATTAAATATCTAGGGTTAGATCATCCCTGATTGTAAATCCTGGTGCTCTACCCAATGTGCCATGTAGCTGCCTATATATATGTATGCATAAAATATGTGAATATATTTATTTAATACCTACAATTCTGACTCTGTAGACTTAGCTGTTCTATGATTTAAAACTCTGAAACACTGAATTAAGAATATTGAAGTTAGGAAGATTTTTTTGTTTGTTTTAGGGAACAGGCAGGTGCAATTGAAAGCACTCCTTTGACTCAGAAATGGATTATGGTGTTTTGCCTTTCTTCTCTTCAATTCTGGATGAAGCTCATTGTCCATCTGTAGTGTCTGTAAGATATATAAGGACAAAGGGGCCAATCCAATTGTCTGCCTATTCAAATATATATAATAATCTGGGCAATAGGGAAAGGGATTGTAATTGCATTGATTTAGATAATTCCTACATAAGGAAACTCCCTCTACCAGGTCCTTAACAAGTTCCCTCCAGCTTATAGTCCTAGATATTTATGTGATGACATCTTGATTACCTCTTTCTAGTAGCAATGATTTTAGGTGGTCAATAATATTATCTACAATTTTCCTAATTATTAGTATCTTCCTCTTCCTTTTTTAAAGTATTCTGGGAATTGACTTCTTGGTGCTTTCACAGTGTTATAACCCGAACGTGAATTTCCTCTGATTATACTTCATGTGTTAGGGCATTTTCCCATTTTATCACATGTTCACTAATGTTTGAGATATGTTACCAATTATAAATTAAATTTTAAAAGTTATATAATTTCATTATCAATGGCATTATAGTTATTGTTATATTTTCATTGATGATGAAATTATATGGCTTTTAAAATTAAAATTAGAATAGATATATTCCATGATTTTTTTCCTATTTGTTTTTTCTCCTGTTTTCACTTTTAATCACTCTTGATATGATCTTGCTTAATTGGATCTCATCCCAAGCTTTCTGAAAAATAATTTTTCCTTTCATTATAAAATAATAATAGAAACAAAAATACCTTGTATAATGTTTGCTGATTAATATAATTTCTGTATCCTTTTGACCTGCTTGTAGAAATTGCTTTACATGAGTTAAATATCTGTAGAAAATGTTATGCATACTGATGTAAAGCCAAGAATGAGCAGCTTTCCAGAGGACTGCTGCTGTGAACAGCTTTCAAGATTCTTATTACATAGTATAGCAAACTCTCTAATTATTCAATAACAAATCAGAGCAAAACATTCTCATAAAATCAAGGTACAGCATTCATAATGTTACAACTTATCACAGAAAATCAAAATACAGTTTTCACCATGTCACAACTCAACAACTTATCACTAAAAGAGCCACATAGTTTCACCAAAGTGGTCACACAGTTTTCAATAAAATACAATCATTTAGTAATCATTCAATCATCCTTAATTCAATCAGTCTTAAGGAGGAGAGCTTCCTTAATCCTCAACTCCTTAAGGGACACAGAGCAGAATAGTCAAAGTTCCCCAACCATGGGGTGCAATTAAGTTACATTATCAGTCACTACTCAGTATTCTCTTAAGGGGTAGTGGAAAATACACAGGCCACCCACCCCTAGGTCACAAGTAAGTTACAATTTTATCAGTCACTACTCAGTATCCACAGGGAGGGTTTTTTCATCTTGACTCAAGGCAGATAGTTCCTACCTGAATCCACCAAATTGTCACCTGAGTTCAAAGGCAGACAGCTCCCAGCTCCTTGTCCAGCTCTTCATGCAGTTCCTGCTCCACACTGAAGCTCACAGTATCCGGTCCATCTCAAATCCTTTATAGTCTCTGTTCTGGGAAGAGAAAACTTAAAAGAGCCACAGATAGACAAAGTACCAACACCACAGTCATGCTTCCTCTGGCAGCTCCAGCTGGCCCTCAAAAGTCTTCAGCAGGTTTGTTCTCAAAATCAAAATCACTTTCTCCAAAGAAGTTCCAGTCCAGCAGCAGCAGCCTAGCCTTCAGATGCTAGCTGAAAGATATTCTCTCTCTCTCTCTCTCTCTCTCTCTCTCTCTCCAGCAGTAGCTGCTCTGCCAGATGCTTGTCCCAAGAAGTTCTGACTTTCCATCTTGTGCTTCTCCTTAAATACAGTATAGCTCTTCCCTGTTCAGCCCCTTCCTGTTACATCAGCAACAGGGGATCATACCTTCTGTTTC
>NW_027185597.1:2476311-2497435 GCF_028583685.1 Petaurus breviceps papuanus | reverse complement strand
AGCCCCTTCCTGTTACATCAGCAACAGGGGATCATACCTTCTGTTTCTTTAACAGAGGCTTAATTTGAAACTAAGTACCTCTCAGCTTTCCAATATGAAGGCATCTTCAAATTTCATTACCATTACAACTGATATCTTGTCTTGATCCTTTTCCCATTTTTTTGCCATTAGTAGATTGTTTGAATAGGTCAAGATATGTTATAAGTAAATTCAACTTCTTTTATTGTTTCCTATTTGTTTTCATTTAATATTAATCTCGATTTAGGCAACCACAAAAATAACAAAAAGTAGCATGGTTTAATTTGACAAAACTGAAAATGAAAAAAAAACCTATTAATAAAATAGGACAATTTCAATAAATTTTTTGCCTTCTCTGGATCCCCATAGTCTTCTAGATTTATCCTAGAATTCTTGGTGGCTATCTATTGTACAGTAAAATAACTTACTGTTGCTAGAAAGAAATTCTTCCCTCTGGTAGTTCTCTGCTTTCCTCTAGACTTTGACAATACACAATACTCATATAACCATTAAAGAGAAAGGTTTTGGTGGGACTCTCACTTTATAGCTCCCTCCCTTGTTTTACTTCATATCTCAGTCAGGTTTTTGTCACCTTCCATATCTCCTTTCTGAAAAGATACTCTTCTCTCTCATATTTCTTCCTGGTGATTGTTCTTTTCCTGTTTATGCTTTCCCATGGAGAAACTCCTTTCAATTTGATTGGTTTGCATTTACACCTAACTCTTTGAAATGCATGATTCCCTAAAAGAACTCTCTCTAGGAAACTGAGTCTGCCTTATAAATTACATCCTCTCTCTGTATTTCTCTATCTGACTTTTCTTTTAAAGGTTAAGTTTAAGGTATAATGATTTGAACTATTAATGAATTGAAGTAAGTCCCAGAACAAAAGTTTCATTGGCAAAACAAAGAGAATTTATGACAAGGAGAATTTATACTTTGTCTAGGAAAGTCACACGTTTTTCAAGTAAACATAAAATTAAGGAAGTACTTTCTTTCCTTCTTCCAAGGTTTAATTAAGCACAATCCAGTGATGTGGTTCATTAATTGCCTTCTCCTGTGTAATGTGACATTTTTCTTTAAAAAAAAAAAGCCCTTTTTTCCTAGAGGTTAATAGAAACCTGTGGCTTCTTTGATTTCTGAATTATGACCCATGTTTTCCAACATATTTTTTTCAGCAAAATCACTGAGTATGCACATTTGCACACATGTATGTATGTGTATATGTACACAGCAGCTAGGAAAAAAATGGATAGAGTACCAGTCCTAGAATCAGGAAGACTCAACTCCATTAGTTCAAATCTGTCCCCAGACACTTACTAGCTGTGTAACCCTGGTCAAGATATTAAACCCTCTTTGCTTCAGTTTCCTCATCTGTAAAGTGATTTGGAGAAGGGAATGAGAATCCACTACAGTATCTTTGAAAAAAAAAAAACTAAACAAATAAACAAAACACAACTAAGGTAATGAAAATTCAGACATGACTGAAATGACTGAACAGACATGTATATGTACATATGTATACTTAGACATACATATACATATGTATGTTTATGTGTGTATAGATAAGTATACATACATTCACACATATACTTTGCAGAATATTATTGAGTTATTTGTGGAATATTTGTATATCTTCATCTCCTCTGGAAAAGACGTTTTCTGAAAAAAAAACTGAAAAAAGTTTCAGGTATCTTCAGAATGGTGTTTGTACTCGTAATAATCATGAAAACTGCAAGGCAGGATGACCACATATTCAATAAAAGACATTTCCTATTTCCTTTGAATGAATGATGAATGGAAATCCATTTCCTTTCCTTCCTTCTCCAAGGAGAACCTTTGAATTACCTGTCCACTTGCTTTCACCTTTTTTCTATCTCCTTGCTTCCCTTATACTGAGAATGATAATATTTTGATTCATAGAACAAAGTTTTCCCATTTCTAGTAGAGAGGGTTAAATATACATCTGTGGATGGTTAAAATCTGTTTGGTTCTTTGCATCTTCTGCCCCATTTTTGCCATTTTGCCTTTTAGTACAGAATTGGAAATGGATTGAGAGTCAATTCGACATCTATTGTCATGACCAAAGAATTCATCACCTAATAGCTAGCATACTCGTGACTAAGTATCTTGTTAATGAGCTAGACTGATGGGAACAGTCTTGTTACTGAGCACATACTTTAAAACCCTCCATCTTGGTAGCAACAATTGTAGTGATTGTTTATGATTCAATAGATTAGAAATTGGAAGACCTGGGTTTAAATGAATTTTGAGAAACCATGATCATCTCTATGCTTAAATGAGTCACTGGGGGAAGATATTTTTATGTATATAATTTAAATTAAACTAAAAAAAAGCTTGCATTAAAGTTTTCAGGAATAACCCCATCACATAAAGAAAGGTATGCCTGCATTGGATTGGCATTTTAAACTTTGAGTTGAAATCAGACATAAAAGCAAATTAAAACATGATGAATGGATTTCATTTGTCCCACTTTAAAGAATACAACAAAATAACCTTTAACAAAATCCAAGACATAAATAGGTAATGTATTATTTTTCATTTCAGCTTCATTTCCTTTGGTAATCCAAATGCCATCCTGTTAGTCGGCTGCAATTTTGTGAGGTGGAAGGAGGAGGAAGAAAATGAAAAAAAAAAGTAAGCAAAACAATATACAAATTATGGAATTTTACATATCATAGAATTAATATATGTAATTATTTTGAATATTTTGAAAATTCAGTGTACCTATAACTTAGATTTATATAGCTCTTTTTGTTAAATTATGCCTGCAGAGCTTAACCTTTATGATGGATAGTTATTTGTAGTTAAATACATCCATCAATTATTTACCTCTTTCTGTAACTAGGGATACCACGTTACTGGTGCTGAATTCAAGTGAATTCTACTTCCAGCCCTTCCTATATGCCCTTAACATATATACACACACACACAGCCCTAGTTATCAAATAATTTTCAAAGTGGAAAGAAATTTTAACAGTCATCTAAACAAGCCATCATATTTTGGATGGGAAAACTGGGTCCTAGCTACAAAGACTGGCCCATCCATGGTCCAATTTTCAGTAAAAATAGGTACCCAGGCCTCCCAATTTCTAATGTGGTAGTATTTTTTGTAACCACCACACTAAGGATGGATGTCAGCAGATCACAATATGGAAATGAATTGTTTTACCTCCTTATATGAACTCAGGTTAATGTTTTTGCTAACTGCCCACTTTGAACATTTTATGGTGATCCAGTTTGCATGACATCCCAATATTCTTAGTATGGTTCCATTCTAGATTCCAAGGATATATGAACACTAAAAATGAATATTTGCTAGTCAAATTCATCCCCACAGAATTCTCCTCTTTGACCTTCAGAGTTACATGAATGGATAACATGAAACTGTAACTGAAAGTTTGATTTCTGTCCTATTCTAGGGGAGAGAGAAGTTTTATTATGGGAGTGAGACCACAAAGAATAGAGATAACATAAGGATGAGCATTAAGATTAAGTATGTCCAATAGAGAAAGTAGCATTGGGGGGGTGGGTATGGTGGTTCTCCATCCTCTGAATTCATCATTAACACAGCCATGAGTCAATAAGAGAATATATGTAGATTCAATAAGACCAAGCCTATAGCTGACTTTTCTGGGAGCCACATGGAACAAGTACAAAGTGTCTGGAGCAATTCCTGCTAATTGGGACTGGAAAGGATAAATCTATATTTTTATAACCCATCCTTTATTCTCATTCTTGTTTTCTCTCTCTCATGAGAGAAAGGAGTTTCATTTCTAATTCCTATCTTATAAGTTTGTTGGCTTTCTATTTCATATCACTTTTTTTCTAAGATAAAGAATTAACCTATTTAATTTCTGATCTGTATTGTATCCCAGCACAAATACTAACAGAGAGGGACGTGAGAGGTGACAAATTATTCTGGAGCAAGAATGATATTTTTTCTAACTGCTACAGTCTTTCCCGGCATAATAGGGGCTTAGAGCTATGCAGAGGAGAGATTTTTATTAATTCATATTTTATATAGTAACTCCTCTAAGAGCACAGAAATGATTTATGAATCCAGGTAAGTTCTAGCCAATGAGCTAAGAAGTTTTTGGTAAAGAGAGACTTGTAAGTGAGCTGGAAGATAGCCCTTCTGAAGTGATTGCTTCAGGTACTTACCCTTTCCCATTGTTGTAACCCACAATTAGTTTGAAGAAAAAGAAAAAAACGTTTTTTCCAATGGGCAGAACCAATGGAATTGAGTAGAGAAAAAGTCAGACCTCAGGGAAAGTCAGAAGGAGAAACTGGAAAAGAGCAAAACTGCCCATACTAAGGTAACAGCTAGAAAGAAGTAATGACTTATCAGTTATTTACCAGCCAAACACCCCCTACTCATACAGCTTCTAGATTAGTAACTCTGGCACATAAAACTCTTCATTTCTGGAATGCATTTCCATTTTCATATTAATACATAAACCTTGATTACATGATTCAATGAATGCATTCCTGAGACAATTCATTTTACAGATTTCAAGCTTAACTATACCTGATCCTGAAACCCCTCTACAATAGCCCTAGCAAGTGGTCATCTTCCCTGTTGTATAAAACTTGTGGTAGTTGGGAATTCAGAGAAATCCCCAAGCTGTCCATTCTATTTTGAAGAGCTCAATTTTTAGGGCATGTTTCCTTATATCAGCTTCACAATCTCTTGCCCTTTAGCTTCTTACCCATTGTTCCTAGAACTGCCCTCCGAATTTCACCAAAACAAGTCCTTCTGTTTCATGAGAATACTTTAAGTACATAAATACAACTATCATACTCTTCCCCAAGTCTTTCTTTAGGCTAATCATCCCATATACTTCAGCAGATCTTCATTATAATGCTAAAAATAGAAAGAGCAAAAATAATATGAAATAGAACATAGCACAATTTTCTTTGCCACAATTTATGCATTTCAAGAGTGCGTCAAAATTTCCCATCATTTGTTACTATGTTGATATTAATGAATATCTATAGTACTTTGAGACCTTTTATAGTAATTAGCACATATTCATTTGTTGATTAAAAGTGTTAGACAATTTTTGTGAAGGTGTTATTATTCTTCAGAGGCAAAAAAACCTTAAGGTATAGTGGAATAATATCTATTATATCAATCATATTAGTTAGTTTAAATGGCATACTGGAACAGATATTATCAGATATTATTTGAGATATATATTTTTAATTATTATTTCAGAAAACACATACCATTCTCTATTAGTGTGTAAGTGAAAAAATTTAATTGAAGTGCTTTTTGCCCTATAAATGTAGGATTGATATGAATTATCTGTAGTGATATAGTGAAGTGAAAAGAGCCCCAGAGCTTAGTGTAATGGTGCATGACTATAGTCTCTGCTTTGGAGAAAGCTGAAAATGTTTGATAACTTGATTTCAGAAATTCTGGGCAAGGTTGAGCTTAAGCTGATTGGATGTATACACAAAGTCTAGAAATAATACACTGAGTTCCTGGGAGCAGAGGAATACTAGGTTGCCAAAGGAGTAGTAAACTTCCCAAAGTAGGGATAAGGGATCAAGGAAAAGCTTCTATGCCAGTAAGTAAGGGGATTGGATCCATGAGTGACTGCTGAACCTCTAAACTGGGTGAGATAGGAGATGAGAGTGAAAGGAAGAGAAAGAAAGAGAAAGGAAGGAAGAGAAAGAAAAGAAGAAGAAATGAAGGAGAAAAGTAAAGAAAGGGGAAGAAAGGAAAGAAGGAAGGAAGGAAGGAAGGAAGGAAGGAAGGAAGGAAGGAAGGAATATCAGAGAAAAAAGGGAGGAAAGAGAAGAGAAAGAATTTTTAGTTATTCAGAGTATTTAGAATTAGAAGACTTCTTAATTTGTTTGCTTCTTAAATGATGTGAAGGGCTTCAAATGTTCTCCCAAAAATGCAAATATTGGTGGGAAAGGTGCTCCAAAAGTCATTATCAGATAAATGACCTTTGCTGTTCATTCAAGAGCCAAATGAGCAAGAACTTTCTGAATTAAATATTTTAGTGGAAAGAACAACAGATCTAGGCAAAAGGACCTGAGTTCAAACTGCTACTCTGCTATTTACCACTTATGTAGCCTTGGGAAAATCATCTAACCTCTCCGGGACTCAATTTCTCCATTTATAAAATGGGAACACTGAACTAAATAACCTCAAATGTCCCTTCTGTCTCTAAATAATGATCAGATAGAAAAGAGGTTAGGAATCTGGTATGGGATCAATGAAAAGAAAGAAAACAAGTAGAACCACCAGAATTTGATAGAGGTCACCAAAGATGACATAGAAGTGCAACACAGATGAATTTTGTTTGAATTCCAACTTTACATTTGTATGTTTATTTTCTAGTGGAATTCATTTGTGTCTATTTCTTTACACCCTTTCACACCTAAAAACAACATTATACTGAACATAAAGTAGTATAAATAATATTCCTGCCAAAATATCTTCAAAGGTTCTTGTTTTGCATTTGAGGCCATATATATGCTTATTTGCCTTTACAATTTGCAATACAGATAGGAAAATAACTCCTAATGTCCACTAGGTGGCGAGTGTGCTATATAGTGCCAGGAACACCTTACAAAAAGTATTTCATCTCTAGTATAGAGAAGCCTATCTGATTGGTCAGTGGCCAAAAAGATATCTGAAATAGATCACTGTAATCCAGAAAAATGTTTTCTCTTATTTGAGAATAACTAACCTCCTGAGTTAGGTGTCTTTGAAAAGAATCGGAAGGATTCAGGGTTTCTTATTAGATCATTGCAGCTTTAATACTACCGGCCATCGCTTCATTTCTTTTCATCTGATTTCTGTTTTAGTTACTTCGCTAAAACTATTCACTCTGGAGTTAAAACCCTATTCCTGGCTACACTTTCCCTCTGGCAATCTCCTTTATGTGCCAAGGACTGTTAATCAACCAAATAGAGCTGATATCCTCTTCCCTTGGCATATTACAAGCCTTTGTTCTCTCTTTATAATCCTCTTATGTAGAGACCCACATTCTAAGTGTTACACACTGAGGATTCCTAATAGTAAGGATGGAACAAGATAAGATTAGCTGATAAGAGCAAGTGTATTGTAAAAGTGACTCTATAGTAATATTTCTGTGGCCACCCTTCTTTTCATTTGTCTAATTTCTACTTTTCCTGTGAATTTAATTTAACCAAAGAATAGTTTGTTAAAATATGTATCTGAGGGATTCTATAAATGCTTCTTCCTTTTTTCTTAACGTGTTAAAAATATCATATATGTATGTGTTTATGTCTGTGTGTGTGTGTATATATATATCATATATACAATTTGAATTGCTTCAAAAACGGTAATATAATAGGTATTTTCCTACCCTTCCCCAACAATAAAAATATGATTCAGATTTGGTGTTTGGTGGCACAAAATATTGATTGCAACACGAAAAACTCTAAATTTTACTATAATGGCATTAATAAGTAGTGCTTCTATGTGTATCTAACCCAAAGCCATTTTCTATAATTGTATAAATTTTTATGCAATACCTACTAAGGTCAAGGCACTATAAGAAGTGCTAGGGATACAAAGACAAAATGACAAAGAATCTTCATTTTTGCTGGGGGAGGAGAGGGCAATGATATTTCCTGTTTATTTTGTAGCATGCTAAAAAAGCTTTTTAAAGCTAAAAATAATGAAGGGAAGTGTTATAGACGCTATTATAAGGAAGTTCCCATAGTTTTATCGCTCTTTATGGTTCTTTCAGGATTATAGATTGCTTTTCTTACAACCACCCTATGAGGAAGCTACTGCCGACACCATTTTAAAACAAGGAAATTGAGGCACAGGTAGGATGGGTGACTTGCCCAGGTTAATAAAACTAGAAAGAAGGAGAAATGTGATCAAAACTCAAGTCTGTTGAGTTCAGTTTAGGAAAGCCTTAGATTTAAATGCACTGGCAGGTAAAATTGTCGGTGCTGGGACAAACCAGAACTGAGAACCAGAAACAAAACCAAAGCCCAAACCATAAATTAAAGAACCATTGAGGGTTTGTTGAATTTACCAGCCCCACTAGATAAGACTATCCTTTCTGTGTCAGTAAAAAGCAAGGTTGAAATCAGGGTTGGGGTTGCAATACCAAAAGGGTCTGGGGCAAGACAAAGGAACTGCAGAAAAGTGGACTTGCTTTCGTTTTCCTAGCTACACCTACAATCATTTTGCACTCTGTGTTGAAAGAAACACCATTTGTCCTAAATTAAAATGGATATTCATCGTGCAAATTATTTGTTGTAGATCCCTTGATTTATTTTTCTGTGTTTCATTTTGAGAATAAAATTTGGGGTCTGTTCTAAAATCAATGCAATTTAACCACCATTTGTCAAGTTCCTAATTTTTTCATAGTACCATCCTATCTACAGAGAGTATGGAAGCAGATGAGACAGTTTCTGCCCTATAAAGAACTTATATCCTAATTAAGGAAGAATAAATTCCGCATTAATGCAAGTCTCTGCTTATAATCCTTCATGTTCCTGCTGTTCTTTCCACAGTAGGTTATTTTTGTTCCCCCTTCATTTCTGAAGAGGACCAATGACATCATGGAGTGATGTCTTGACTGGACATTGAATGGATTTGTGAGCCACAGCAGCACAAAACCATCAGTCTAATTGTCTCTCCTAGAATCATCCAGAGGCAATGCAAGAGTCAAGCCACCCTTCAACAAGTCACTTAACTTTCTCAAATGCTTTTGCTCTCATGTAAAATGAGGCTGTTGGCCTATGTTAACTCTGAAATTCCTTCCGATTCTTGTTCTATAATTTACCAATTTCTGTGTCCATTTCCCCAAAATCAATTGTACAAAAATAAAAATAGTTCAGAAAACTTTAATTATGCTAAATAAGCTATTACAAATTCACTGTGATTCAATATTTATTTCTAATAAATTGTCAGGTTTGTTTCTATTGATTATTAATGTTGGCATGAAAAACTAGACATTTATTCCACTCTAAAAATAGCTAATACATAGCCATAATCTTATGCCATTTGAAGAAAAAGATACCTTAGAAATCACTTCCTGTGCTACATTTGGGCTTCATATAATATAGATGGGTATATATCATTTTCTTCAAACTTCTGATTTCTTAATGTTGTATATGTTTTGTTGTGCTTTACATATAGTAAAAACTCTACCCTTTGTCCTGGGTGTCCTTTAAACATGTCAATCTCCATCAGAGATTGCTAGCTCTCTGAGAGCAGGAAATCAGTCTGTGTAGTGATTAGAATGCTTCTACAGAACCAAAACATTATCAAATCCTTTCTTATTGGTATATGGTTGATAAAAACTATAAATTAATAGATTGTATAACATTTCAACAAGATATCAGAACCTTTTTTTTTTCAGTCTCAAGGCAGATTGTCCTAACTGTAAAAATCTGAATACTAATTATTCAAAAATAATTTCTTAAATAAATTAAATGCTTTGGAAAATCCAGCCTCAGAGAAAGTGAAAACAATATTTAGTAGAAGGATATGAAGCACTAGCATTGCCAATTAGAGATAAATACAGCCAGAAAAGGAAAAACCCAAATTATACTCATACAGGTTCATAGTTTCCTGGTTTTTCCTATGTCAAGAATATTTTTTAATTATCTAAGAGGGCTGACTTCATTTAAAAAAACTAAAACTATTAACAAAACTGGATTTTGCAAACTCCTAGTTCATCTTTTTACACCCTTCTCTATTTTCACTGTGATCCTCACTATAGAACCAAAGTACATCCTTCCTATTCCTTCCCCATACCATGAGTTTATCCTGGTTCATCAAAATTTCCCTGTACTATGCCCCAGCCAGTGATGAAACAGAAATGTAATCTGATAATTCATATTAAGTTATTAATGTCTCATGATGGCCTGGTGGTTTACTTCTGCCAAGAGTTTGTTTATTAATAAAGGTTAAAAATATTTTAAGGCAAAGGAAAGAGTCTTCGGTGGGAGATTTTAAAGGAAATTTCAGGCTGGTGAGGGAAACGCTAAGTGTAAAGGCCTAATCATATAATCATTTAAATCTAAGTAGCTGGCTCTTCTTAAGATGGGAAGGTATTCCTGATGTTCAAAGTAACACTTTTGATATTAGACTCTGTCCTTGTGTTTACATCTCAGCACAGCAGTGACACAAAACTAGGGCTTTAGAATCATGTTCCATGTTTCGGTCTCATCAAGGACAGCACTCCAAAACAGAAAAAAATACCCAGTTTCTAAAACTGCCCAAAAAGAGAATGAGGTCCTCAACCACAGCTATAACCACTTAATTTTTATTTTATTCTTAGAGATTTCCAAGTGTGGAAATACTTGGCAATGCTAAGGCCATCTGAGTAGATTCAGCAGAATAGTAGTTTCAAAACCTAATAGAATGTAGATAGAATCTCTAGCAAATAGAATATTCATGTTCATTTTTCTCTTTTGACTCAGTGAGGGAGAACAGGCAATCATTGCTCTGATTTTTACTTGAAAACTATTCAAATGGAAAAATTAATTTCCTTTAGTTTGGTCCTATTTATTAACCCTCCAATTTTTCTTTTCTTTTTCTTTTTAATGGGGGTAGGGGAAAGGGGCATGTAGGGGGCATCATGTGAAACTGGGATATTTTTAGTCTAGGGAAATCTGATGAGACAGATGTACCACTTACCTATAATGATCAGCCTGTCTTCTATAACTTATTCTCTTAGAGCATACAGGGTTGTTAATGTAGTGTGCATGAACTTTTTTTTGGATATTTCAATATAATTGATTTCCTTTTTAATTCTATGCATTTTATAATTGATTTCCTTTTTAATTCTATGGATTTGGTTTGGTACTCTTAACAACCTTATTCTGAGAAGGGGACCATAGTAATTCCACCTTAATTATCAATTTTATTAGCATATAATTCTGTATTACATTATTTTTCTTTTATTTTGTCTGTTGTTAATACACATCATTCCTTTGTTTTTCCCCAATCACATTGGGAGCCAGACCTAATAGTTGTATTTCAGGGTCCAAGGGTATACACAGTTTTATAGCTCTTTGGGCATAATTCTAGATTGCTCTCCAAAACAGTTATATCAGTTTATAGTTCCACCAACAGAGAACTGGTGTCCCATTTTTTCTACATCTCCTTGAATTTTTGTCATTTTGCCCTTCTGCATTTTAGTCAATCTGATAGGTGTGAGATGAGATCTCAAAGATGTTTTGATTTTCATTTTTCTAATCAATAATGATCCATTATTAAATATATTTTTACTGCATTATGATCTGAAAAGGCTATATTTAATATTTAAGCTTTTCTATATTTAAATATAAAGGTTTTATTCCCTAATATATGTTCAATTTTTGCAGCTACAATTTACCAATGAGAAAAAGGTATATTCCTTCACATTCCCATCCAATTCTTTCCAAATATCTGTCATATTTAGCTTAACTAAGATTATGTTCATTTACTTGACTTCTTTCTTAATTATTTTTGGTTAGATTTATCTAGTTTTGAAAGGGATAGGTTGAAGTCCCTCACTATTGTAGTTTTGCTATCTATTTCCACATCTAATTCATTTAGTTTTTCCTTTAAAAATTTAGATGCTATAGCATTTGGTGTATATAGGTTTAGTATTTTTATCATATGTAATCTTTGCATTTATATCTTTTAATTATGTTCATTTTAGTTTTAACTTTGTATGAGATCATGATTGCTACTGGGGTTTTTTTGTATCAGCTGAAGTGTAATAAATTCTACTCCAGACCTTTATTTTTACTCTATGTATATCTCTAATTTTTAATATTGTCAAATTCTGGTTTTTAATCCATTCTGTTATTTTTTTTCCATTTTATGGTTGAATTCACTCCATTCATATTCAAAGTTATAATTACTAAATGAGCATTGCCCTCTATCCTATTTTTCTCACTGCTTGCTTCTCGTTCTCTCTCTCTCTCCCTCCCTCCTTTTTCCTTCTCTCCCTCCATCTCCCTCCTAACCTTCTTCATCAGTCTAATTTACTTCTAACTACTTTGTGTCTAACCTTATGAGAGTCCCTCCTATATCCTCTCCCCTTACCCTTCTATTTCTTGATCTGCAGACCTTTCCAAGAGTCTCTCCATTATCCCTAATCCTCCTATTTCTTTGTAAGTTGAGAAAACTTTTATCACCTTCTAGAAGTATATCTTATTCCTTCTTTAATCAAGTTATGAGGAGAATAAGGTTCTAACACTATTAGTCCTCCACCCTCTCCTGCCTTCCACAGTAACATTTTTTTCCATTTATGCCTCATTTGTATGAGAAAATACTCCATTTTATCTCTCCCTCCCTAATTTTATTCTTTAGAATCATCCCATTATACTTAACCACTTCTAAGTATGCCCTTTCAAACCACTCAAGTCATGATAACACTAAAAAAAAGTTTCAGATAGAATTTTCCCTCATAACAAGAAAAGACTGTGACCTTATTAAATCCCTTACAATTGGCCATTATTTATCCAAGTAAATATGCTAAGTAATATGAATAAAAAAGGATTATGACACTGTTCTCAAGAAGCTTATAATTGTGTAGAGGGGAAGGAAAGTAAACAACTAAGTGCCAAGTGCTTTGAGAAGGGAACAATTTCTTACAGTTATAGATTGAGAAAATGAAGTAATTAGAAAGAGTGTCATAGCAAAGGTGATTCTGGCCTTGGAACAAAGAAGGAGATTCAAAAGTTCTAGATGGAGGTGAGTTAATTCTGTGCACAAGTGTTACAGTAAGAAGAGTTGTGTGGAGAGCATGATAAATAGGAAAAGATAATATGATTTTTAAGGAGTATAAGACTTATAAGACAAGTAGACTAAAAGGAAAGAGGAGACAAATTAGAGACAGCCTTGAATGCCAAAATTAAGAATTTGTTTATTTTTCTAGTAGGTTATGGGTAATAACTGAAAGTTTTAAAATAGAAGATAATCATAATCAAGACTGGATTCCTTTTGTGATTGCTTACTGTCACGTAGATAATAAATTACTTATTTTTAGCAAAGCCTACATTCATTCTGAAAATGATTGCTCACCTTCTGGTATTATGTTACCCATTAAGTAGCAATTTATCATTGGTCAATTATTGCAGAACTAAGTAGCAGTCTTTTCCCTTGATTTAATAATAGTTTTTAATAATGTTTTTTTCCTACTCAGCCTAAAACAATTTTCAAAGTATAGAAACAAAATAACAACCCATATTTCTTACGGATTCACATAACATAAATCTTCATACGTATACTCAGATGGAGGTAATACTTTTTTCTTTTTCTTTTTTTAAATATCTGACTCACAACTAGCTTTATTGACTTGAAAGTGCTCTTTGTTCAATTGTTCCTCTTCATGCACCTGTTACAAACATTGGCAAGTCATAGTAATATATCGTTAATTCAATGGCTCATATTTTTTAGATTTTTAATTATTCATAACATGGCTTAACAAGCTAACCGAATTTATCATCGGACTTAGATCCACATACTAATTTGCATGACTTTGCATAGTTCCCCAAATATTTGCTCCTAGGAAATGCAGCCATAAAATTATTGACTGGAGAACTTCATATCCAAGGATCATTGCTCCTTGTAGGTTGTTGTACAGCTTTGAATAACTGGAAAATGGTTGTTTCCATAATAGTCCCTATAAGTTCATTGTTGTAGAAGAAATGGAATATAAACAAATAGCGTTAACAATGTGAATCTTGTGATATATTATTAAGCTTTAAACTACATGTTTTTTCCCAGTTCAGCGATGTGACAGGCAATTAATCCTCAATTAATCAGCAATTGGAAATATGAAAGAGTAATGGAAAACAATTGAGCCAGGACTTTACTTAAACATTAGTTCCTCTGTTTATTACAGAAATGACTCCTCCTTGTATATGGTTAACTACTGTGTGTCATAAATATCTGTGAATGTTCATGAGAAATGTTTTCTAACTTAACTCTTGGAATTGATTCTTGAGATACAAATATAAGGGAGAATTATTTATGATGGATATATTCCTTCCATGACCTAGCCCTTTTTCCATAAGCTAACAGCTCCATCTTCCCTTTGCTCTTCTTGGGGATGCCTAATACTATGCAAAATTGCAATATAAAGTATAATTCCTTTGTGTTGCCTCTTTGATTGCCTGCGTTTTCTCTATAGTCATGCTCATCAGTGCCTGCTTGGTTGATAAGGGTCTCAGTTGTGATACCTTATTTATTCTATTCCCTTCTAGGTATTTTCCATGCCATGGCCAGCTCTCTCCTCCAAATTAAATATGCATGTCTTCTTTCTCATAAAATTACTCTATGCTAAATAACAGTTAAATAAACTTCCTATGTAAATATGATTACAGGCAACAATGGATTAATGTGATATATCCCATGTGTTTTCAAACTAATAAGGGTCTTTTTAAAGCAATTCTATAACTCAACAGTTTTTTGGGGGACAATAGTTGGAATTTTAGTCAGAATGGCAGGTTGTTGTGACAGACATTTTTAGGCAGTTGGGCATTTTGTTCCTCTCATATCACACCATAATGAATCCTACCTTATATCTGGTTATAGTGACCCTATGGTGATATTTCCCATTTCTACATTTCCTCAAGGGTCTTCTTTTTCTTTATAATGTTAATTTCTACCAGTCTTTGTGTCCATATTTCCTAAATTAATTCTTCCCCAGTCTTTCTGTTCTAGATTGCTACCTAGATTTCTACTTCTCCAAATGTGGATGATCTCCTTAGTCTATCCTATCGTGGTGATAATTTTATTTAAGCAAACATTAATTGAATATCAGGGGATTAAAAATAAATAAATAAGACAGTCCTGATATCAGGTTGATCATAATCTGCTACAATTTATAAGAATAAATGAATATGTGAGCATACTCCAGATATTGCCTTTCTTGATTGATTGATTCTCAACAGTGTAGTAGAAAGAATTCTGAACTCAGTAAGAAGCTCTTTGGATTGAATCCTGGATCGACCACTTATTAGAATTCAATCTTGGGCAGATCTTTTATCCTCTCTGAAGCTTTGTTTTATTCTGTATAATGGGGAGTGTGGGTGTGTTTATTTCATTTAATAAAATATTATAACAAATATATTTTTAATCTAAAGCATTATGTGAATGTAAGTCATTATTATTATTCACTCCTGTAAGGGTTATGGGATTTAAAGATCTTCCATGCCCCATTGGACTTGCTGACGTAGCAGGAAGGGGTGGAGCAAGAGGAAGCAGAAGCCAAACTAGAGTTCCTGGGGTGGCTGGCGGTGGTGGCGACGGTGGCAGCAGCAGCAGAGGCAGTGGCAGCACGAAGCCCTTTTTGAGTTAGCCAGAATTTCTGTTAAGGACTCCTGCTGAGGACTGCCAGGGGCCGGAGCTGCTGGGAGCACGCTTCCCGGATGCTGGGTGGTTGCTATGAGTGGGGAGAGGAGGACCTTTGCCTGAGGTAGCCTGTTCTGTTTTAAAGGCTTGAAAATGTGGGTGCTTTCTACTTTATCTACCTGTGCCAATGTCATAACTACTCTGATGGCTTTCACTTTCTGGTTTTGGGACTCAGCCTTTTGGTATCTTAATAAATTTTCTAGTTTATTCCCTCATATGGTAAGCATTATGTATTTTGTGATGGATAATTATATCAGCATATCTGTAATCTCCATAGGCATTGTGAATATGGCATTGCTGATACAACTCCCCAAAGTAGCTAGCTGTTAGTGGCCTGACTGATTAGGAGGAATTTTGAGAGGAAGCAACGTATCACCACATACAAGCTGTGTCACACAAACCTCAGTGTGGTCTTCAGATTTAATAAACTTAAAACAAAAGAAGTTTAAAATTTCCAACTTTTTGCACCTCTGCATAATGACTGACAAAATGATTAAATAACCTGTGATTTTGCCACTCTGTTTATTTTCTTAAGTACTGCATATTACAATTCTCCTATGACTTAGTAGGTGATAAACTAAAAAGATTTGGTAATGAACTCTCCAAATTTAGCTATGCTGATCCTCAGATGACATACATACCATATGTTATTGAATCCAGGCTTAAAATATTTCTAGATTGGTAGTACATTCTAGAATAAGTGGCCCACTAGTCTTAGCCTTTAGGGATCCAAAAGCAAGCTTAATAGAACAATAAGGTTATTGAAATAGTGTTTTAGCGTAGATAAACTGCTGAATGAAATGGTCAAATGATGTCATATGGCTTTTTGTTCTTCTGTTCACTGTTCCCTGCATATTGCTTTGATTTTTATGCTACATTGATAAACAATATTGTACAATCTGGCAAATTAAGTCAATGAAAAATAGTACCATAAAAGTTGTAGTACCACATTTTATCACTGATTTAATTGACTTCAATATTATCAACTTATCTCATTTCTTTGTAAAATTTTATAATGCAAATGTTACTTCATATTTTTGTGTTTTATATAATTGTTTATAGTAAAAATTAGAGCAAAATTGTACTGTATAAACCTTTCATCTATTATAGAGTCTTGACTTTCAGTTGAATTAAAACCTTTTGGGATCTTCCTTCATTTTTTTAACAAAAAAAAATAAAAATAACATAAAACTTCCTTATTCAAATGTAAATAGCAAAACAATTATTTTAAAGATTCAAAAAAAACTTACTTTGATCCCAGATTATTATTAATTTTCTAAAACTTGCTTTATACATTTAACAAAATAAGACATATAACAGAAGTATGAAAACTCACCTAAATACTGGAACTTTAGAAGTCAGTATATATGGAGAAATGGAATGTTCTTTCTAGTAACCAATTTATGCAGAAGTCTGTGTAGGATTCCACAGTGTGGATTATAGATGTTTACTGATAGCATCCTCTGGCAGAAAACTCAAAAATTCTCAGGACAGGGGCGGCTAGGTGATTCAGTGAATAAAGTGCCAGCCCCAGAGTCAGGAGAACCAGAGTTCGGTTCTGTCCTCAGATACAACACCCACACAAAATAACTAGCTGTGTAACCTTAGGCAAGTTACTTAACCCCAATCGCCCTCCAAAAAAAGAAAAAAAAATGTAAAAAAAAATTCTCAGGAGGAACTCTTACTAGAAGACTATTGGATGAAAGATAGGTTAGAAAGGAAAATGACAGAGAGGAAAAAAATGTGCATATGCTCCCATTGTATATTTCAGTTATATGAGTTTAAAAATATAGCTCATTGTTAAAGAGAGATCTTATGACATTATTTTCCACTGGACATAACAATACAACTAAGCTATTTTATCCCCATATAAGTTCAGTAGAAAAAAGAAATATCACAAGTTTACAGAGAGGAAATGTTAAGAATTTTTTTCCAAAAATTAAAGTGAATAGTATCTTAATCAGTAAAACAAAGAAATTTGTTTTCTCCAGTTCCTGGAAAAATTCTAGAAGGCACTATTTAAAAGCTAGCTAGTGAATATTTAGAAAAGAATTCACAAAAATTCAGAAGGGTTTCATCAATTACAAATTATGGCAGACCAACTTCATCTTTTTTTTTTTTTGGATAGTTATTAGACTGGTGAGGGAGCAAAATATTATGGGCTTAATTTCAATCAAGTCGTTCAGACTATTTTTTTAGATAAGATTTTGTGATATGATCTATACAGTCATACAGCTTGGGTGATTTTGAACCAGCTTTATTCTAAGACTAAAATATAAGTCATTGGGGTGGCTAGGTGGCACAGTGAGTAAAGTGCCAGCCCTGGAGTCAGGAGGACCCGAGTTCGGTTCCGGCCTCAGACACTTAACACCCATACAAAAAAAAAATAGCCGTGTAACCTTGGGCAAGTTACTTAACCCCAAATGCCCTCCAAAAGGCAAAAAATAAAATAAAATATAAATCATTAAGATCTTGGCAAAAGTTCTCTTGTGGAATGGCTCAAGGATTAATGTCTGGCTTTGTGTTATGTACAATATGTATAAGTTTTAAGTTTAAACAACTTGCAGATGGAATGGAACTTAGCTGCTGTACTAGAGGACAGAATCTAAAAGCTATTGGGTAAAATCTAATATGATGAAATTGAATAAGGATTTAGAAAAAGCTTTATATGTGGATTAAAAATGTATAATTAGAATATATTAGAGATATGTGCAGATAGGAATCCAATGAGAGAATATGTGATTTTATTAGACTGTCCTCTTAACTTTGAGTCAATAGTGTGGACATATTAGCCAAGAAAGTTAACACAATCTTTGATGTTAAGAGAAGCAAAGAATACTAAAATAGGGAGGTGATAATCTCCTTATACTCAGGGACTCATCATAAGCCTTTTGACTTAACTGTTTTTAGTGTTGTGACATTTTACTGTCACTCTCCAATACTGGAAGGCATTCAGAAAAGGCTATCAGAATAGTGACGGGCCTCAAAAGCCTACCATGTGTAGATTGTTTGAAGGAATTAGGGATGTTTGGCTTAGGGAAGAATTTACTTAGGGGCAAAATGAGAACTGTCTTGAAGTATCTGAAGGGCTGTCACACAGAAGAGAGATTAAAATTGTTCTGCTAGGTCAAATTGGAAAAAAAAAACTAGAAGAGTGGATGAAAGTTAAAAAGGGGCAAATTCTGATTTGATTCAGGAAGAAAGAAAAAAAAAACTTCCTTATAATAGGAACTGAAAAAAAAATCCATTAAATTGGTTCCTGTAGGTGTAGGAGATAGTAGCTTTCCCATTACTGGAGGTCTTGTTAGATATATTATAGTACAGATTTCTGCTCAGAGATTGTTTGGAATAGATGTCTTTTGAGGTTCCTTCAGATGCTGAATCTGTCATTCACTTCCCAACCTTCATGCAGTACTAATATGAAAGTCATCAATTAAAACAAATGTCTTGTAAAGAGTGAGCTATGTAATCACAGAAGTAATTAGGACAATGAGTAAGGAGAAAAAGAGTCAATATTTATAGACTATTTTCATCATTGATTAATTTAAAAATTATAAAACAGAAATGTAATCTCTTTTATAGAAACATGAATTGGAGAACATTCCATTTGGAGACTTGGAATTTGGGAAAGATGTGGGGCATTTGCTCCAGTTACTTCAAATTTTGACAAAAATCTCTACATTGTAATATTTACTCAGTTACATTCATACTTTAATATTTATGTAATTTCCTTAGATTTTCCTCAAGAATTTTATGCATATTACATAATCTGAACCTCCTCATAATTCTGAGTTCTATTATTATGCTCCATATTTAAGGTGATAAAGCTGAGGATTAAAGAGGTTAAGGAATTTGAAAAGTGCCACAAAGCTAAAATATATTGGTCAAGAGGGGGGAGTTAAACAACCTGCTAAATCCGTTATTATTCCTACTACCTCACAGTGCCTCTCAGGTTAGAGTTTGCTTGCTATTTGAAATCCTCTAACTTCTCATGTCTGTCTACCACCATCTCTTCCTTATATTGTTTCTAATTTTAATTTCTTATGAGTGAATTATGCCACAGAGAAAGTAGTTTTTTTTTTTTATCAGACTTATTAATTGTGGTAAAGGCTTATTCCATTCCCAAAGGAGGCTGATTTAGAGAAAATAATATTAAAAGTATGTATATCATTTCATTCTGTAGCCATTGATATGAATAAGGAATATACATAGAGAATTGTGGTAAGGGATGATAAAGAACACTTACTTGTTTTTATTCTATGCTATCCTGAGTAGATGAATGAATGCCTTCTAAAATATCTATGTGGAGAGAGAGAGAACCCTCTGAACTCCTCAATCTTGTGCACGAGCCAATTAATTAATAGCTAGAGGCTGAAGTTTTCCTTAATACTCCCTTTCACCATCTATCCCCATTAATCATGAACATCAATTACACATCAGCATTCCATACTTCTCATCCAATTGGTAAAAAAGTAAATCAAGACATAGAAAAATGGGAAACCTCCTGCTTTACTTATTCATAAGGGGTAGGAAGTGACACTAATTAAGACTAAAATGAAATCCAATTTCCCTGTAATGTCAATCCCTACATCCTTCAATATATTTTAATAAAATACATTTTTATCCAACAGGTGAACTGAATTGCTGTCATAAAGAGAGAATAGTTAAATTTCTAGCACTATGGACAAGTTCTTCATTAAGGGCAAAATGATTTCCTTAACAGGGAGCGAGAAAAGGAATACTTAATACAGTAATACTATATAAATTCTGACATTGAAAGACTTATCATCAAGTAATTCCTTCATTGAAGTACTGATTTAATATATTTGGAAAAATCTATTTTAATCGTTTAGTTTACAAAAAGTAAATCCAATAGCACATATCTTTAATATTTTTCCAGAAGATATGTTTTTTTCTCTAATTTTACAGTTCACTTTTAGATGACTATTCTATTTTTCCCCTTCCTTTTCTGTGCTACCATATTGTATACATTGCTCTTTTACAAGTGTTTCCTTTAGTTTCTGGACTATCCTAAAGATTGTTAAATACTTCTTTGCTACCCTTTCTCTTGTTTTAGAAGAAACACAATCATAGAAGAAATTGTGAATATCTGGAGTTATTATTAGACAATTTCATAATTAAGTTTTTGTGAGTATTAAGGAGGGGGGGAACAAAACTTTTCATTATATCATTTGTTTTTATTTTACCAGTAATAAACATGAGCTAGCATTCTGGTAAGAAAAGGGTAATTTATTAGCCATGTGACTTTGGGCAAGTCATTTAACCCCAAATGCCCTCTACAAAGCAAAACAAACAAACAAACAAACAAAAGGGTAATTGGGAAAAGAATTAATATGACAGGGGTTAGTCCCCAAATATAAACTTTTTTTATTATCTCTCAAATAATTAAGATCATCAACAAAAAGGAGCTGTGAGAATGCTAGATAGAAAAGGGTCCATCTGCCACTAATTGTACCTTTTCATATCTATGTTACATTCTATTTGTGAATTGGCAAACCTATCTCCTTTTTGAGTGTTGATAAGTGTATAAGTGTTGTTTGAATTACTTGAGAAAAACCAATCATTTTGATATGATTTCATTTTGTGATGGCAGTAGTCTGGTAGATGTGATTCTGCACATAAGAGGTAATTCAGAAAGTCTGATCTTGATCTGCTAGAGAGAGAGAGAGAGAGAGAGAAAGAGAGAGAGAGAGAGAGAGA
>NW_027185597.1:2463026-2476211 GCF_028583685.1 Petaurus breviceps papuanus | reverse complement strand
GAGAGAGAGAGAGAGAGAGAGAGAGAGAGAGATTAAATTTGTTTTCCCACCTTTAGTTAGGTGTCTGCCAGGGGAAAGTCAGATTTTGTTCCACAAACATGTATTTCACTGCTCTCTTTTCTTGTATTTTTAGTTCTGTGTTTTTACAAATGACTATTTTTCAAGAAAATTTACAAAAGCTTTAATTGTCAAAAAGCATGCATCAATGAATATTGGGGATATTGCTGTAGTTTTAAGGTTAATGTAGTAAAATTTTCAAAGATCATTCAAGCCCAGAGTGAAAGAAGTTCAGGTACACCTAGGCCTAAATGAAATTGATTTCAAAAATTAAGAAGGCCAAGCAATATTGTTGTAAAGCAGCTTACGTAATTCAGAGAAATTAGAGACCTTCAAATGTACTTGGCAGTTAGAAGAGCTCTTACTAGTTCATCTATAGAGCAGCAAAAGCACTTATAACTCTGAGGGTGGAAGAACAGTGAGAAGAACAGTTCTGTGTGATTTTGTGTGTGTGCGTGTGTGTGTGTGTTTGGAGTCGATAACAGGTGCAAAAGAAGAATGAAAGTAGTAGGCAATATACAGACTAGAATAATGAATATTGGAAAAATTTAATTTTTACAGATAAAAATTGATTTTTCATTCAAGGTTATTGGATCTAGGTATTTTCATAAAATAAATCACCATCTGTGTCTTTTTTTTAACCTCTGACAAGCTTGGAAGTCTTGTCCTCATTGAGGGAATGACTGGGCTCTGATAAATAAAGTGATATATTGAGACACAGACTTCTTCCAGAATGATAGAAATTAGAAAATGCAGATAAAATGCCATGATATGGCCTTGTACCATGCCATGTATCAAGAAAGATTAAGAAATTTATTCAAGACACGGTAATAAATATATTTCAGTGACTTGAGAACTCATCTGATTTAAACCCCATTGGAAAGCTATGATCTTTAATCAAGGCTAGACTTGGGGAGAAAAGGACTGTTCATCAAAGCCCTGTTTAATAGTCAATGTGATAATAATGTGATTTCATGATGAAGAAATAAAGAATATTTATCAAAATGTTGCAAACCTAATATCAAATTGTTTAAAATGTGTGATGGCAAATAAAAAACCTATTGCATTTAAAGAGTTTTTTAAATGATATAAAAAGTTGTAAGGTTTATGTCAAGAAATTTAATTATTTTACTTTATTCCAATTAATCGGCATACATAATATACACTAACAGTAAATAAACAACCTCAATTCATCATAACTAAAAAAAGTATAACCTATAAGATAGTCCATCCTGAAAGAAGAGTGTTAGTCTATGTGGGGGTTTAGACTGTAATATTCTATCTGGTCTAATTTTATCAAATTTTCCAGAAATAGAAACAAATAGAAAAATAAAACTGAGTTTAAAGGTGCCAGGATAGGATATTGGAATAAAGTGTTGGGCTTGGTTTCATGAAGACTTGAGTTGAAATCCTGCCTCTGGGACTGAGGTTTAGAATACATAAAAAATCTTTTAATCTCTCTATGAATCACACAATTTCCCCAGTATTTGCTAAGACAAAAAAGTTTACAATGGTGACTAAATCATTTATGCTACTTCACACACTCAAGATGAATTTTGGATCTTGTGGATCTGGAAGTTACTTTCAACAATACAGTTAGTAATTTATCCATACCTGCCCAAACTGTATTACTCTATGTGAACCCATAATTTCACTTTACGAAGTATGAGTAAGACCCGTATACAATCTGGAATCAGTAAAAGCCACTGACTGAGAGACTGCATTGCTACCTATATACTATGTACAAAAGAGAGAAGCTATCTCCCAACCCAGGAAGAGAGATTCTGAATTTCTGGTTACAAGAAAGTAGAGAGAGCGTGGAACAAGGCAAGACTGAACTGTGGCAGAGAAAGAAGATATTAAGGAAGGCCATTGGTTCTAGAGGCATTGAAGAAAAAAGAAATCAAGCAATCAAAGTCCCATGAAAAAATATTCTCTTTCCAAAACTTTCTCTCATAAAACTCTTCTTTAGTCATCAATATTATAATAGATTTGGCATTTATGAAAATGTTTATAGCAAACTGAATTTTCTCCTTAGCTACAAAAAGGATAGGAATTAACTAGAATTAGATATAAATGTATGATTAGAAATGTAACTTGAGCTTTTCCCAGGTGTTATAAATTTTTTCTTGATTGGGGGGTCAGATCAAATGTGACATAATTCAGAACTTTTCATCTAAAATTAACATCATAAAACTGAATAGAAGGAAAGAAAGCAGACTGCAAGTGCCATAACATTGTGCTATAGGCTTAAAATAAGATCGCAATATCTAATATATGAGTGACCTTCCTCATTATCTGTTGATGGTACAAATAAAGTACTTTATTTCTCCATCTATTATAGTGAGCTAAAATAAATTATGAAATAAGGCTCCTTCCCTTGAAACATACCCACCCTCAGGGAAACAGAGAATAAGTAAATATAGTATGGCCTTATATAGAAGCATATGTCTACAATTATTGACATCTAAGTATATTTTTTGTAAGTGTGTGTGTGTGTGTAGATAGATAGATAGATAGATGGAAGTGTGTTTATGTATTGTCGACCTGAAAGTTTGGTGGAAAGAGGTAAATGGGTGAGGTGATTATAAATTCATATTATTTATCCCCTTAAAGCTAGCAGATATGTGCTTGCACAGAGCCAAAACATAAGTTCTGACTATCTGATAAAAGAATGAAAGAGCCTTAAATATGTTTCTGGACAATCACAAGTCAGGATGCTTGTGTCACTCAGATTTATGGTCTCCATATGTGTTTAACTATACCATGAGAAAGGAAGTTTCTTAGTTGAATAAGTTGAATAACCTTACATTACAATTGACAAAGTAGTTGTCATTTGGAAGTCTCAGGGATTTTGTTTTTCCCCTGTCTGGCATATGTCCCTAGGATACCAAGATAAGAAAAGTCCCACTATTCTGGCTGCAGGCACTCTCCTTTAGTGGTTACAAACAGGGAGAATACTCCTTGTCAACCTTATCTGGTCTTTGAAGTTGACACAGGAAAGGGCATTTTTAGAGCAAAGCATAGCAGTCTGATTGATTTGTTCAGGCTTTGGTTCTTATTGGGGTTCAAATGATCTGAAATGATTATCATTATATATGTGTATCTTTGGGTGTATAAGTCTCTCTTTATATGTATGTGTATATATGCACATATGTGTGTTTCTCTGCCCTTAACTGTAGCTTTCTGGGAGGGAAGGAGGGAAAGAACAAAGTAAAAAGTGCAAAGCAGAGAACAAAAGAAACTTACAAAGAAGCAGTAAAAAGACAGCTCTCAACACAATGCATAGTATTTATTATATAGGTTTTCTTGAAATGGAAATTTATTGCTGTATATTTTGAATCCTCTGTCATGTTCTTGAACATTTCATATGGCAATGCTTTTTTCTTTTCTTAATTTTTATTATTTTTAGATTTAGTATTTAAGTTTGTTTCTTTTTCTCTTTCTATTTGTTTTTAACTTTAAGATAAAAAATATTAATAAAAATGTTTACTACACACAAAGAAAGAACATTTGGGATGGAAGTGTCTGGAATTTGCATCTCATGTTTCCTTCTGTTACTGTGATTCTGTTTCACTCATGGAGTACGATACCTTTTTTTTCTTTTTTTTTTTTTATTTGGACGTGCCATACTGGGTAGTCCTGGGCCAGCATCTAATAGTCAATCTCATCTAATCAGTCTATCTAATTTAATCTAATTAGTCTCATAATCAATACTACGATCTTCATAGAGACCTTGAAAGTGCCCTTGTTCTGCTTCTTCTGGCTACCATGTAGGTGCTTGCCTTATGCAAGTTCTCCATAAAATAATCTTTTAGGCAAGTTTGGGTTTGGCATTCAGGCTATATGACCAGACCATCAAAGTTGTGATCTTGGCAGTAAAGTGTGAATGCTTGGAAGTTCAGCTCAAAAGAGGACCTCAGTGTCTTGTACCTTATCAAGCTAGATAATCTTCAGAGTATTCTTAAGATAATTCAAGTAAAAGTAATTCCGTTTTCTTGCATGATGCTGCTATACCATCTAGGTTTCACAGGCATACAATTAAATCAGTATGTCTCTGTAGACTTAGTCACAATGATAGGTCATGGAGCTTCCCCAAAGAAGAAATCACACTGCTACAACTCACTCTCAGTAACCTAGGGATAACCCTTGAAAGTATTTGCTACTCAAAGTGATAATAATCACACCATAATAGTATACCTATAAATACAGATCATAGCTCATTCTTCCCCCTATGCACAGCATTTATAAGGCAAAGTAGGCAGATATTTACAGAAACCTAGTGGTAAGACACATGAGTAGGAAAACACATACACTCAGAGCAATTCACAACTCTGGAATACAGGCCTTGTTGTCCCATTTCTTCAGAGAAAAGTGTGTCCCTCATGTAACCTGCTTCAGTGGGACCACTCCTTTCCTAATCTTCTAAAGTCTCATGCTGGATAAAGCTATATTTCTACTATTCTGAAACCAATGAAGTCTTGTTACATTCTTTCAGCAGAGCCTTAGGGCTAAGATATTCAGAAATTTTGAGGTATTCTCCTTTTGTACATATTAAGTGCTTAATAAATATTGATTGATTGGCTGATTGATCAATTTGCTGAATATCATGATTGTTTTATACAGATTCAAGGAGGGGCTGGTCTTTTATTAAGCCTGTGGTCACCAAGCTATTTAGGTTTGTGTTCAGGTCTTTTACCATCACCCTGCCTTGAGTCACAGAGATCAGTAAAGGGCAATGTAGGCAAGCCTCTTAGGACTTTCTTCTCTGTCAAGCTATAGATGGTTCTTAAGAGAAAGACAGTTAAATTCAGGCATCTTTTCAAACCAAAGAAGATTCATTTTTACTCAGATAAGTTCTTTCAATTAGCACCAATTTTCCTCCAGTCAGATCAGCTCCCCAGAATCAAACTAGAGAGCTTATCTGTCTGTAGCAGCTTGTCTCAGTGAGGCTCCCTCCACTACTGTTACCTTCCTCCTCTCCCCTGCTTCTTTGTGTCTGCTGGCTACTCAGCTCCTCGAATTCTGTGTTCTGTTTTCTCTTAATGGCTTCTGATAGATATTTCAGCTTCTAAACCTGTGGTCACTATCTTTGGCTAAGAACCTCCCAAATCCATATCTCTATTAAATATGATATAAACAATCAACATGCAATTACTTTATTTCCATTATTCAGAATTTTCAAGTTATAAACTTCAAAGTCCTTTGAAATAAAATGGTAGGAGGGTCATATGTTAATTAGCTGCTGGAAAACAATGCACTTCTACCATTTTACCATCAATAAGTATCTTGCCTCTGAGAGGTTTTTTCTTTTTGTTTTGTTTTGTTTTTCCTCTCAGGCCCTCTCAAAATTATCAGTATCTCTCCTTAAGAACTTTTATTTGAAGGCTCTCTTTTCACCCAGTCCTTTAGAACTATATTTATTTCCCTTCAAGCTGATTTTCTCAGAAAAATGTCATTTTTGTCTCTTTAAGTAAATTATATATCCATGTAAGAAAGAGGTAGTATTTTATACCTATGAGTTTAAATTACTTTAGATATCTATATTCCCTTGTTTATTACACCTCTCCTTTTTGAGAAATGGAAAAGAAACGATTTCCTTGATATAATTGCTATTTTTTCTCCTTTCCAAGCTTGTATCAACAATCATTACATCCATGGTTATTAGCAACAGAGGCTGTCTGCTGAGCTCCTTACCTCCAAGAGGCTATAGCTGCAGTTCTAGATGACATGGTTAAAATGCAATTACCTCTTCCAGAAGTTCAGTGAAAACAACATCATTGTCAACAAAGCACACAATGGGATGCAAAGATTAGAGTTAAGGGCATCAAATTCAGTTAGTATTTCCTTACAGAGAGGACATTTATAATACAAATCAGTTTTACAGCTGGAGGTGGAGGGGTTCAGATAAGAATACTTCTTTGGATAAAAGCATAAAGACCTGCAAAACTAGGTTACTAATAACTTTGTCATTTATTTCAGAACAAGTTACTATTCTTTAGTAAATGCAAATGAAAATACACTAAAAAAAACTTTTATGAATCATTTTTTTTCAATTTAGAAAGCCTTTTCCCTACAACAGTCCTGTGGTGTAGGTGGTAACTAGCTTAATATCAAGAACTGATGAGGTTTCTCACTTGCAAAATGGGGGAGACAAATCTAGCCACAGAAGTGGAAGTCATTGATGCTATAAACTCATTTTTAGAAAGGGAACTGTCTATGTCAGAGTTGGGATACCCGGTTCAGTTTTGAAAGAATTCAATCAAACCTTCTCTTTAGCCAAAGGGAACTTTATGAACACAAAATCATGAGGGCCTGAGACTTATCAAGGAGCTTAACAAAAGCATTGATATAGGAAAAGGACCAGACTTATATTCATAGAAAGCTACACAGCCTGTAGGATGATGATGCAATTTTAGGGTTTCTAATGGGGTTTGGAGATTTAGTGACAAGATGAGGAAGATGGATGACCCAATAGAAGGGAAACAGGGGAAATTTTATGATCCAGGATGGGGGGAGACAAGGAATTCCATGGTCCAGGATGAGGGGGGAAGTTTTATGGTATTCCAAGATAAGGGAAGAGACTTTAAGGCAGGTTCAGGTTAGAGAATAAATTAGGGGCTTCACAAAGCAACCTTTAATGTTATTTTTAACCTTTGTATTCACATCATTTCTGCTAGAAAAGCAACCATTAATATTATCCCTTAGGGAACCTTTATTTTTATTTTTTGCTTTTTTTTTTTGGAGGGGGAAGGCAAGGCAATCGGGGTTAAATCACTTGCCAAAGAACACATGACTAGTAAGTGTGATCAAGTGTCTGAGGCTGGGTTTGAACTCAGGTCCTCCTGACTCCAGGGCTGGTGCTCTATTCACCCTTATGGCAACTTTGTATCTACATCAGAACTTGAATGTCAAAGAGTTAAAGAGACCATAGGGCTTATAAGTGCTCCAATCAGGATATTTAGATTTTTATGCCTAAGGCAAGTCAGCTTTTTACTAAACAACTAAGAAATGAGAAATACTATTAAAAAAAAAACTAAATTCCATACTCCCAAAATTTAAGCAGTCAAAGGAAATGAACAAAGATTTCCCAGTAGAAGAGTTAAAAATTGTTTTATGATTATATGAAAAAATTCTCCAAATCACTATTAGAGAAATGTAAATCAAAACAACCCTGAAGTTTCACTCTGTAAACTGGCAAAGGTGACATGTGATGTGAATAGTCAAGGTTGGAAGGATTGAAAAATGAGATAAACATTAATGCATTGATGTTGGAGCTGTGAATTGTTCTCAGAATTCTGGAAATCAATTTGGAATCATGCAAATATTGTGACTAAAAGAATTGTACCTTTTGGTCCAGAGATTCCACTGCTTGGCCTATAAACCAAAAAAATCAAAGGCATAAAGGAAAGTTTCAAACACACCAAAATATGCATAATAACAATGTTGTGGTAACAAAAAACTGGAAATAATGCCTTTCAACTGAGAAATGGCTATATACATTGTGGCACATTGTAATGTAAAAAATGATAAATATTATGAACCTAAAGAAACACAAAATTAATCTGTACTAATACAAAATAAAGCAGAACAAGGACTATAACCATATAAATGTGAACAACAACAATCAAAAAGAAAAGCAACTGCTGTGAAATCATAATGATCTAGCCTTATCCCAAAGTAGAGAGAGGAGAAAACTTTTCTCCCTTCTACCTTATACAGGTAGGGGAAAATGGGCATAGAGCCCTACATAGAATGTCAGACTTTTCTGATATGCACTGTCACTGAATTTTTTATTATTCCTCTTTTTTATTCATTATAAGGGATGGTTCTCTGGGGAAAAGTAGCTGGAGGGATATATCAGGAAAGAAATGTTATATAAAACAAAGGATATCAATAAAGCTTTATGGAAGTCAATTTTGTTCATACTCAGCTATGGGCCTTTTTAGAACAGATTTCAAAATGTTCAGAGAAAAGAGTAATTCGATCCTATGGATAGAGATCTTCAACAGGAATACCATTCAAGGAGTAGAGAAAACTCTAAGAAAAGCATCAGTTCCATCAATAATAAAAATCAACGAAAATCACATGATTATTCCAATAGGTGCAGAAAAAGCTTTTGACAAAATATAGCCCTCAAGCCAATTTAAAGAACTAGAAGCAGTTTTACCTGCCATATACTACAAAGAGAGCAAAGAAAGTGAAAAAAAAAAGTCCTATTGAAAGCTATGCTAACTAGATGATCCATTGTTCCAAGACCTGCTTGTCAATCAGTGTTAGGGGAAGCATTACCCAGTCCTCAGACTTGGACTACCTGCTATATATTATGTACCAATGCCCCCTAACAGTTTATACCTGATAAATATCAATTAAAGGCAAATGGAGAGAAATCAAAAGGCAATGTACCATCTTTTTTTGTTGACCTGGACTTATCCAAATTGTCTTTGTTACAAGTTTTCAATAAAAGTTGACTCTACCTTGAATCCTTGCATACACACACATATGTGTGTACATGCACATACACACAATACATATGTACACACATACACACATATATACACTCACAGTTATATACACACATATTTATATGTATGCATCTGTGTATATACATATTTGTATACATGTGTGTATGTGTATGCATATGTATGTTTATACACACACATAAACATGGCAAAACAACAACAAACTGGAAATTAAGGGAGTATCCATTATGGGAAAGATTATTTTTTATACTGTTTGGGGGAGGGGAGGATATTGTACTGTTGAAATCCAATTTTATGTGATTAAACATTGTCCATAGCCAGTATGTCTCTTGACCCCAGAAACTCTCTAGGAATTCCACAGATGACTATAAGGTGTTTCTGATTCCCCCAGGTCCTGGATCCACCTGAAATATTCTTGTTCTTGGGATGTATGGGGTGTTTAAGGAGTACTAGCACCTCTGGTAGGAGGGCTTGCAAAGCCCTTTATGAAAGCTGCTCATCCACCTCTGGTGTCTAACTGGTACTCAACTCTCACATGGGACCGCAAAAAGTTATAGCATATATAGCAGCCATATCCCCATAAAATCATCTCAGAAGAAGGGTTAAGCAATGAGGGCAACCAATGGGTCTCAAACCCGTTGATAAGTTAGTGGGATGTCTATCCAAGCATGTGAAGACTTTCCCTAGTGAAATGGGTGGAGGAGACCATTTGTTCCAATCACCATGATGGCTTTTGAAACCAGGGCTATGGAGTATTTAGAGTTTGATCAATCACAGAAGAAACCAATGCATCCCAGGACATGACCTGTCATCTTGACTTTTTGTCTTGCCACTGGATCTAGATGGCTCTGGAATAAAGAGTGAAGTTGATAGCTTTTGCAACTCTGCCTCACTTAAATACAATTCACAGACCAGTTAAGATATCACCCCATGTTGTCAATGGTCCTCATCAGAAACGAAGGTCAAACAACAATCTTGTCTTTGGTTACTATATCTAGGAACTCCTGAAGGGGTCTACCCCAAACTTCTGAATAATTTCCCCTACATCATCGATTGGGCATTGGCTGAACAAATTATGGTATATGAATGAAATGAAGTATTACTATACCATAAGAAATGATGTAAGTGATAATACTAGAGAAGCTTAGGAAGATTTGCATGAATTACTACCGAGCAAAGTGAGCAGAAATAGGCAAATAATTTCTACAACAATAGCAATGGAAAAAGACATGAATTTCAGTCAGCTGATAAACATTTATTAAATATTTACTATGTACCAGGCATTAAAGTAAGCACTGGAAGTAAAAAAAAAAATCAAGACAAGTCCTTTCCCTCAAAGACCTCAGAATCTAATGGGAGAAGATAATACATAAAAAGAAATTGAAAAGGAGAAGAGGGTGAGTATCAAGCCTAATGAAGTAAAAAAAATGTATAACAAAGTTGAAAATGAAGATATATCCTAGGAATCATCCTTAAGTGGAGGACTTGGGGAGAAATTTTTAATGTCTACCCTTGTCCCTTTTCAATTAGAGTAAGAGAGTGCCCCTGAGTTAGGTTTTGGGGCACTCACGATGTATAAGTTTCAGGGCTGATGTGCCCTTGAAGTACAATGAGATTCTAGGAAGGATAATAAAATCCAGAGGAATATAGCTGGGTAGGAAATGAGACTGAATATATTTAAGAAGTATGATCAATGAAATTAATCGTAATTCCAGAGAATAGATGATGAAGGCATTACCGATTTCAAAGAGAGTTGATAGACTCAATATATAGAAGGTGACATTTTTTTTTGCCTTTTGGAGGGCAATTGGGGTTAAGTAACTTGCCCAAGGTTACATGGCTAGTTGTTTGTGTGTGTGTGTGTGTGTGTGGGGGGTGGGTGTTAAGTGTCTGAGGCCAGAACTGAACTTGAGTCCTCCTGACTCCTGGACTGGCTCTTTACTCACTGTGCCACCTAGCCACCCAGAAGGTGACATTTTCAATTATGGACAATGTAAGAATTTGTCTTGTTTCACTATGCATGTTTGTTGCAAGGATTTCATTTTTCTTTATTTAGGAGAGAAAAAAATAAATGATTGCTTATTACCTGAAAAAAATTAAGTGAAGTAAGAAAAAACAAGAAAAATACATACAGTGAGTAAAACAATGTAAATGGAAAGGACGACAATTAATCAAACAAAATTGAATGTTGTCAAGTTAAATGATCAAGTTTGGCCAGTAAGAAGAGATGTGAGAATGGATAAATTAAAAACTAAAAAGACAAGTATAAGTTATGGAAAGAAGACATACAAAAATCTTATCCAAATATTTAATTCCCCTCTGCTTGACTTCTCCTCTATACTTATAACATTCTGACTAATACTAACTTGTGTACATGCCTTATCCCCCTAATATACTATAATCTCCTTGGGGACAGAGATTTTTTCTTTTTAATTTTTCTATCCCCCAATGTCCAGAACAGACCTCTACACATCAAAGACAAATCAATCCCTCGATTAAAAAAAAGCATTTGTTATGTATCTATTATGTACCTGTTGCTGTACTGGGTACTAGAGATACAAATATCAAACTGAAACTGTCCCTGCTTTCAAGGTGATAATATTTTATTGAGACAGTAGTGGGGGGAACTGATCTGATAGATATTCACATAGTAAATATATACAAGATATATGCAAATAAGTATATAATGATTTAAGGGGGGCACTAAACTCTTCAATCATTAACAAAGGTCTCAACGATGGTAGCATGAGAGCTGAGTTCTGAAGGGAATCAAAGTTCCAAGTAGGCAGAGGATAAATAGGCATGAGGGATAAAAAAGCTAAAGTCTAAAATAAACTGAACTTTGCTTCCCATCTCCAGTTCCCCATCTCCAAATATCCTAGGGATTACAGAAATTGTATTTTTTTTCTCTAGGGGATAGAAACTTAAATTTATATAACATCTTATGGTATATTTTCAAAGAACATTTGGTCTGAAGTAATTATACAGAATCCATAGATTGTGCTCCATATAAAATCCCTATATTAAAGATGATAAAATTGAGGTTCAGATAGATTAAATGACTTGCCCAGAATTACAAAGTTAGAATGTGTCAAAAGGAAGGTTTAACTAGCTCATTTATTCCTGACTACAAATCTAGTTGCTGTTCATTCTTAGTTTTCAAGGAGGACCAATGACATCAGGTGATTTCTTGATTTGTGCATGAATTGGATTTGTTAGGCAAAATTGCACAAAATTGTTATCCTTACTATCTCTTCCTGAGTCATCAAAGTCCAGTTGCAAGACAAAAGCCAGGATGACTGGTGATGCCCTGCGATGTAGAGGATGACTTCAGTGTCTTGGATATCTGATCAAGCTCTAAGAACTCCACAGTACCTGCTTCAGCTGTTTTCGTGGTCACTGGAACAAATTGTTCTCTTCTGTTCTTTCCACCAGGAGAAGTCTTTATATGCTTAATGTAGACATCTCCCTAATTTACCAATGGGTCTGAGGCCTATCAGTTACCTTAACCTGGTTTAGCTTATCTGCTGAAATGGCTTTATTTGTCATGGTAACTCTATACTGCAGTTTCTTGGAGGAACCAGCAGGTGAGAGCTGGATAAAGGTGAACACCAAAGGTAGATGAGCAGCCCTGAAAAGGACTTAGCAATTCCACGCACCAGAGATGCTAGTCTTTCCTGACCACACCATATACCCCACAAGTCTAGTACTTTAAAGGATATGACAAATTTGTTGGAACAGATAGTGTAATGCTTTGGTATTTGGGGTTGTGTTACTTTTGCTTTAAAGGTGTGTATCCAGGGATTAACAAGTGATAAACATTTAATAAAATGCTTTATTTCCTTTTCCCATTATTTTAACTACCCCTACCCCAACTCTTCCCCTTTACAAAATCTCCTCCTTGATGAGGAAACTTCCTATGATGTGGTAGATCAGAACTATCTGCAATTTAGTGACTCTTAGAAAATTGCTCAGCCTCAGAGAACTATGAGGTTCAAAAGTTTGCCTGGGGTCATAGTGCCAAAATTAATCAGAGTCATGTAGCAGCAAGGACCCTAGCATATCCAGGGTGGCTGCCAACACAGGTTCTTAGATCTGTTTTTCTAAAAGAAAGCAACTCAAAATAGTTTAACAATCTTACTTTAATCAATCAAACATATATCATTTACCTAGTTAAGGTGGAAAAGCAAGCACCCTGAGCTTCAGAGAATACAAGCAAGTTACAAGCAGAAGTTGCAAGCAGGCAGAGAAACAGATCAGCAGAAAGGCTTCCAGCTGTCTGACCATTATATCCATACCTAGTCAGTTACCAGAGAGGAAAGCACCAAGTTTTCTGGGTTTTCAAACCAGGGGGCTCAATATCTGCCCAGAATCTTGTCTGGTCAAATCACTTAACTCTTTTTTTTTTTTTTTAACAATTAAAGTATCTGATTTGATTGGGTTAGACAGGAAGGGAATAGGATTATGCACAGCTCAATTAGACTTTTAAGAGTCTCAGTCTAGACGAATTTAGATTTTTAGCTACTGAAGTCTTTAAATATATACACATATATACATACACATGTATATTTGTGTATGTGTATTAAGTTGGCTTGGAAAAAAACTCTGACAGATTTCTGCAACATTGAATAATGCAAATTTAGCT
>NW_027185597.1:2387414-2463016 GCF_028583685.1 Petaurus breviceps papuanus | reverse complement strand
TCTTTAGCTTTCATTTGGTTTTGAGAAGGACCAGTGTTCACATACACTTCAGTATACTTTGCAAATTTCAGTGAAAATAATTTAATGGAAGAAGGAAAGGCAGAAATGTCATAGCAAAAGGACGTTTTAAGCAAATTGGCTTATAACTAAAAAATGACTGAAGAGATTTTGTTGTCTCTCCAAGGCAGTTACATTTTATAATTTGATCTTCTTGTAAAGAAGACCTAAGCAGCTTTAATGCTAATAATGTTATGAATCCTCCTCAGACAGAATGACAATTTATGCTCATTTAGTGCATGACCAAAAGAATATTCTTGTTCCCCATGAAAGACTAGCTTAATTGCAAGCTACATGAGTCTTCTACAATGAGTAGCATTTTCTAGACAGTTTCCCACCCCAAAGGTGAAGGATTTGTTTCACCTAATAGAAGGTAGCAGATCACTGTGACATAGTACTAATCAGTATATTACTGTATACATAGAACTAATCAGTATATCACTGTAATACATAATCAACCAGAAAGGGGTATTATTTTCCTTTTTCATATTTCTCTTGTACCTTTATATCAACTCCCAGGAAATTAATGATAGAACCTTCCATCTCTTTTTTTTTCTCATTTTGGGAGACACAGGAAAGTCAAAGATGCAAACCCGGTACTAACTGTAAAATCACAGAACTCCCAAGCTTCCCTTAAAGTATCCTACAGCAGGATTTTTTTTAGTATATATAATAAGCTGTTCTTGTGTATCTCAAAACTGGCAAGAATTGTAGCACCTCCTTAAATAATTTCAGTGTGTAAGTACATGTTTTTTCAAATCTAAAAGGAAAAAAATAATCAGACTAATTACCCTTAGAAAATTTAGTGGGGGCGGCCAGGTAGCACAGCAAGTAAGAGCACCTGCTCCAGTGTTGAGAAGACCTGGAGATCGAATCCCGGGCTCAGACACTTAGCACCCACCCAGAAACACCTGGCCGTGTAACCTTGAGCAAGTTACTTAACCCCAATTGCTTAAAAAAAAAAAATTAGTGGCTCTCCTTAAAGGTCATATGTTAAATATCATTCAAGAAATGCTGGGAATACTCTGAGAATATAATGTACTACCATTTGGTGAAGAGTTATGACTTGTCACTGGAAACTTATAGAATGATAAATACTGTGCGCATCTTCACATAAATGTATGAGTTATCCTTATTTTTAAAAATAAATCTTCACTTGGTCTTAATGCCTGCTGTTATTGTCATTCTATTTTCCTGCCCAGTTGTCAAACTGTTTTGTTTTTGTCTTTGTATTCCCAATGTATTGAAGTATGCCATTCCTGTTAAATGACTAACTAATCTTTTCTGAGTAATTAGCCTCTTTCTATCCAATGTCTCTGCTTCTCCACTATATTTGTTGTTATTCAGTCATTTCAGTTTTTCTGACACCTTGGGTTTTCCTGGCAAAGATCCTGGAGTAGTTTGCCATTTCCTTCTCCAGTTCATTTTACAGATGACAGAATTGAAGCAAATAGGATTAAGCGATTTGCCTGGGGTCAAACAGCTAGTAAGTGTCAGAGGCCAGATTTGAATTCAGGTCTTCTTAACTCCAGACTTGACACTGTATCCACTATACCACCTAGCTTCCCTCTTCACAAGATAGCGTCAACTTTATACAAATATTTTCAGCTATTCTATTACTTTCCTTCTTATCTTATATACATTAATAATGTTCTCTGGGCAAAAGCCTTTCAGTCTCAAGTAATCAAAGTTTTTCTGGGTTTTTTTGTAATTGCCTCTATCTCTTATTTTATTAAAAATATAACTCTTACTCATAGCTTCAAACAGTAATATTGTATGTTTCTCTTCTAATATTTCATAGTATGATCTTTAATATTAAAGTCACATGTACAGTCTGAATATTTTGTGGTATGTGGTAGAAGGTATTGATCTAAGCCAAATTCCTTCCAGAATGCTTTTGAATATTCTCAGCATTTTTTTAATCAAATAGAAACTTTGTTCAGATAATTTATGTTTTCCTACCTTATGAAACCCTAGATTATAGAGTTCCATTGTTTCTAACCCCCCCTTTCTAGTTTTCTCCATTGCTCTATCTCTCTAATCTTTAACCAAAGTCTTTGTTACTTTGTAACATAGTTTGATATATGAAAGTGCTAGTCCCCCTTCATCCTTACTTATTTTCAACATTTCCCTTGATACTCAAGGCCTTTAATTTTCCAAATTTATTTTATTATTATTTTATCAAGTACTGTATTGTATCCCTTTGATAATTTGGTTGATATGGCAATAAAGGTATAGATAATTTTGGTAGCATTTTCTGCTTTTTTACAATAGCATGTCCTAGCCATGAGCACTAATAATTTTACCAGCTTAGTAAGCTGTTCTTTACTTCTTAAAGAGGACTTTGTAAATAAATCTGTAGATGTACTGTGTACTTTTGGAGGGCGATCTCCAGATATTTGTTCATTTTATAGTTATTTGGAATGGGATATCCTTTCCCATGGTGGCTTCTAGTTTATTTTTTATTTTTACATAGAAGTGCTATTGATTTTTAAGGACTCAATTTGTAGCAAGCATCTTTGCTTAAACTGTTGTTCCAATTAGTATCTCTGTTGATTCCCTGAGGTTTTTCAATTGAACTACCATATCATCATTAAACAGGGATAGTTTTACTTACTCTTTGCCTATATTTATCCCTTTAATTTCTTTCTCTTATTGCTACTGCTATCATTTTTAGAACTATATCAAATAACAGGGAGAGTGGGCAACCATAATTCCTGTGTTTACTGGAAAAGGTTTTACAGTATCCCCATTGCATATGGTGCTATTGAGTGTTTGTTTTAAATAAATGTTGTTTATGATATTTATAAGGGTCCCTATGTCCTGTAGAGCTTTTAGCATAAAAGTGTCATTCTTTGTCAAAGGCTTTTTCTGTACCTTTTGAGATGATCTCATCATTTTGAAAGTTGTAGTTTGTAATATAATTAATGATGTTGACTGTTTTTCTAATGTTAAACCACCCTTGCATATCTGGTACAAATCCCCTTGACCATGATAAATAGCTTATTAGTTAAATTACCACAGTCGTCTTTTTTGTTTAATTAAAATTTATGTTTATTTTCAGTTTACATCATTCATATCCACAGATTTTGTTACAAATTTTTTCCCCATCTTTCCCCTACACTTCCCCCCAAAACAGCGATCCCATTGAATATCCCCTCCCCCAATCTGCTCCCTCTTATATGCTCCCTTATTCTCCCTCAGACTTCCCAATAGGACAAGATGGATCTCTATGCCCCAGTGCCTGTACATTTTATTTCCTAGTTGCATGAAAAAAATTATATATATATATATATATATACATATATATATATTAACATTTTATTTTAAAACTTTGAATTCCAGATTCTTTCCCTTCCTCACTCCTCACCCACCTTTACTGGGAAGATAAGCAATTCAATATAGGTTGTACATGTTTAGCTATGCAAAAGCTTTCCATAGTGGATATATTGTGAAAGACTAACTATATTTCCCTCCATCCTATCCTGCCCCCCACTGGTTCTATTCTCTACTTTAACCCTGTCCCTTTTCAAAAGGGTGTGCTTCCAACTTCCCTCCCCCAAAACCTGCCCTCCCCTCCATCATCTTCTCTTATCCTTTATCCCCCTATTCTCCTATATGGTGAATACCTTATTTAGTGTGTATGTCATTCCCTCCCTAAGCCAGATTCAATGAGAATAAGGTTGACTCATTCCCTTTTGCCTTCTTCCCCTGCATTGCAACAGTTATCCCTTGCCTCTTCTATATAAGATAATTTACCCCATTCTATCTCACCCCATCTCCTGTCATTATATTCCTCTCTCATCTCTCAATTTCACCTTTTAAGTATCATCTCTTCCTATTCAATTGGTCCTGTGCCCTCTGTCTATGTATACCAGTACACATATATACACACACTCACATATGTATTCATACATACACCCATATACCCTCCTATATAGATATATATATATATACATATTATACATACATACATACACACATATACATACATATATATACAGTTATATTCTCTTTAACTGTTCTAATACTGAGAAAAGTTTCATAAGTTACAATTATCCTTTTTGCATGTAGGCAAGTGAATAGTTCCACTTTGATAAGTTCCTTATGATTTGTTTTCCCTGTTTACCTTCACATGCTTCTCTTGCTTCTTGTATCTGAATGCCAAATTTTCTATTCAACTGGTTTTTTCATCATAAATGCTTGAAAGTCCTCTGTTCCCTTGAATGACCATATTTTCCCCTGAAGCATGATAACCAGTTCTGCTGGGTAGGTGATTTTTGGTTTTAATCCCAGCTCCTTTGACATCTGGAATATCATATTCCAAACCCTTTAGTCCCTCATTGTAGAAGCTGCCAGATCCTATGTTATCCTGATTGTGTTTCCACAGTATTCAAATTGTTTTTTCCTAGCTGCTTATAATATTTTCTCTTTGATCTCCAGAACCTGGCAATTATATTCCTAGGAGTTTTCTTTGGGGGATCTTTTTTTCAGGAGGTAATTGGTGGATTCTTTTAACCTCTATTTTGCTCTCTGGTTCTAAAACATCAGGGCAACTTTCCTTGAGAATTTCTTGGAGGATGATTTCTAGGTTTTTTTTATCATGGCTTTCAGGTAGTCCAATAATTTAAAAAATATCTCTCCTGGATCTATTTTCCAGGTAAGCGGTTTTCCCAATGAGATATTTCACATTGCCTTCTATTTTTTCATTTGTTTGGACCTGTTTAATAGAATCTTGATTTTTCATAAAGTCACTAGATTCCATTTGCTCCAATCTACTTCTGAAGGAATGATTCTCTTCAATGAGCTTTTGAGATTCTTTTTCCATCTGGCAAATTTGACTCTTTAAGGAATTCTTCTCTTCATTGTTTTTGAGCCTCTTTTACCATTTGAGTCACTCTATTTTTTAAGGGGTTATTTTCTTCAGTCAGGTTGATGACTCTCTTTTCATGACTTTCTTGCATCATTCTCATTTCTTTTCCCAATTTTTCCTCCACTTCTCTTATTTGGTTTTCAAAATCCTTCTTAAGCTCCTCTATGGCCTGTAACCAGTTAATAATTTTCTTGGAAGCTTTTGGTTCAGGAGTTCTCCTACAATATACCAAGATAAGGTCAAGGTAGATAAATAACTCAGACACAAAGAGTATATAATATTCCTGGGAATTTTCATTTTGGTATCTCTTTCAGCAAATGATTAGTGGATTCTTTCTATTTCTAATTTACCCTCTGGTTCTTGATAATTTCTTGAAAGATGATGTCTAGGCTCTTTTGTTGATCATGGCTTTCAGGTATTTCAATATTTTTTTAAAAGTTATCTCTCCTGCATCTGTTTTCCTGGTCAGGTGTTTTTTTAATAAGATATTTCACATTGTCACTTTTAAAAATTCCTTTTGTTCTGTTTTATTGTGTCTAGATTTCTCAAAAAGTCTTTAACTTCCATTTGCTCCATCCTTATTTTCACCAAATTATTTTCTTCATTGAGCTTTTGAAACTCCTTTGTCCATTTGGCCAATTCTGCTTTAGAAGACATTATCCTAACTGGCTTTCAGGATCTGTTTTATCATTTGGCTTGATCTATTTTTAAGGTGTTATTTTCATCAGCATTTTTTTGTGTCTCTTCTACAAAGCTGTTCACTCATTTTTCATGATTTTCTTGTATCCCTCTCATTTTTCTTTGTAATTTTTCTTCTAGCTCTCTTATATGGTTTTTAAAATCCTTTGTGAGCTCTTCCATGGCCTGAGACCAATTCATATTTTTATTTGAGGCTTTGGATGTAAGAGCTTGACTCTGTTCTCTTCTGATTGTGTGTTTTGATCTTCTTGTTACCCTGGCAACTTTTACAGTCAGAGGTTTTTTTTCTGTTGTTTTCTCATTTTCTAAGTCTATTACTTTACTTTTTAACTCTTTGCTAAAGTAGGGTTCTGTTGTAGGATGGAGGGAGAACTGTTCCAAACTCTGGGGGTTTTGTGCAACTGTTTTTAGAGATATTTGTAGGGACCTATAAGTTTTCAGTTTTCCAAAGTGGTATTATCTAAGGAATGGTTTTTACTACTCCACTGGCCTGTGGTCTGATCTGTGAATGATCACAAACACTCTTTTCTTCCCTGAAATTTAAGGAATGTCCTTCTTCCACTGTGGCTACAAGCTCAGTTGTGCTAATGCTGCTACTCCTTGCACTGGGACTGCTGCCCAGGACTGTGACCTGGATCCAAGTGTGGGCAAAGCAACAGAATCTTGCCCCAGTGATAGCAAAAAGACCTCTTTATTCTCCTTCTGACCACTGTTTGATCCCCTCATCTTCTGCATTCTGAGAGTTCTGGAATCAGCTGATGCCACTGCCACTGCTAATTCAGTCAATCCCAATATTGCTCCTGGTTTGCTGGGGGCATGGCTTTGCTGGCACAGCCAGCACTGGACTACCTTCCAATCTCACCCAGGTACAACAGACCTTTCCTGCTTATCTAAGTTGTCTTTGGCATCTGTGGGTTGAGGGGTATGGAAACTGCCACTGCTACCATTGATTCAGTAGCCCCAGGGCTTACTCCAGGTTTGCTAGGACACTGTCTGTGCTGATGCAGCCTGCACTCCTCTCTCACCTTGCTGTGAGAGCCCTTTCCTGACAACCTTTAAAGTTGCCTTGAGCTGGAATTATTTTTCATTCCATCTTTTTGTGCATTCTGCTGCCCTAAAATTTGTTTACAGTCATTTTAAAGTATATTTGAAGGGGTTTGGGGAAAAGCTCAGTTGAGCCCCTGCCTTTACTCCACCATCTTGGCTCCACCTCCCATGAGAGGGCACTATTTCAAGAAAACTCCAACCAAGGTTTACTTTACTCCACCTCTCCAATCATTTTCTTCACAACTGCCCATCTGACCAAGTTGTTGGAGCAACTTCCAACTGAAACTTTACTCCAATTAATGAATCAGAACAAGAACACTAATTCAGGAAAATGAAATGTTTTACTTTATTCCTTTTTAAAAAAATATTTTTAATATTTTTTAAAATTTTGATTCCCAAATTCTTCCTCTCCCTCCAATTTTTTACCAACTCACTGAGGGTAAACAGTATGCTCTCAGTAAGACATGTAAAGTCATGCAAAACATATATACATCCTAGCCATATTGAAAAGAAAAAGAAGGAAAAAACAAAAAACAAAATATGTTTCAATCTGCATTAAGAGTTCATCAGTTCTCTCTCTAGAGGTGGATAACATTTTTTTTTCTCATGGGTCCTTTAGAACTTTCTTGGATCATTGTATTGATTTGAGTAGCTAAATCTTTCACAGTTTATCATAATTAAAATGTTGCTGTTGCAGAGTATAATTTTCTGGTTCTGTCCACTTCACTTTGAATCAATTCATAGAAGTCTTCCCAGGTGTTAGAAATTATCTTGCTTGTCATTTCCTATAGAACAACATATTCCTTCACAATCATGTACTACATCTTGCTCAGCCACTCCACATTTGATGGCCATCCTCTTAATTCAAATACTTTACCACCACAAAAAGAGTGTGATAAATATTTTTGTACATATAGACCTTTTTCATTTTTCTTTGATCTCTTTGCAATACAAACCTAGCAACCATACTGCTGGATCAAAGGATATGCAAGTTTTATTTTGCCATTTGGGCATGGTGTCCAGTTGTTCTCCAGAATGATTGGACTAATTTACAATTCCCCCAACAGTATGTGAATGTCACTATTTTTTCCATATTCCCTACAATGTTTGTTCTTTTCCTTTTCTGTCATGTTAGTCAACCTGATAGATATGGGGGGGTTGCTTACAGTTGTTTTAATTTACATTTCTCTAATAATGTGGTTTGGAGCATTTTGTATGTGATTGTTAATAGCTCTAATTTCTTCTTCTGAAAGCTGTTATCATTTAAACATTTATCAACTGTGTAATAGCTCTTGTTTTTTTATATAAAATTTATTCAGTTCTCTATATATTTGAGAAATGAGGTCTTTATCAGAGAAATTGCTATAAATTTTTTCTCTCAGTTTCTTGCTTTTCTCAATTTTGGTTGAATCAATTTTCTTTTATTTGTATAAAACTGCTTAATTTCATATAATCAAAATTATCAATTTTTCTTTTCATGATCCTTTCTATCTCTTGCTTAGTTATGAACTCTTCCCTATCCATAGATCTGACAAATAAATTTTCCATGTTCCTCTAATTTGTTTATAATAGCACCTTTTATGTCTAGATCATTTTACATTGTAGTATATGGCATGAGATGTTGATCTATACTTTTGCTGTTGTTGAGTGATTCAGCTGTTTCAGTCATGTCCAACACTTTGTGACCCTATTTGGGGTTTTCTTGGCAAAAATATTCAAATAGTTTGCCATTTCCTTCTTTAGCTTTTTAACAGATGAAAATCTGAGGCAAATAATATTAAGTGACTTGCCTGTAAGAGTCTGAGGTTAGATCTGCATTCAAGAAGATGAGACTGAGATTTCAGGCCTCACAGTCTATCCACCATGCCACCTGACAACCCTTATGTTCTATACCTAGTTTCTGCCAAATTGGTCTCCAGTTGTCCCATATTTTTTGTCAAATGATATTTTTCTTTCCCCCAGAGCATGAATCTTTGGGTGTATCAAACCCTAGATTACTTTGATCATTTGCTTCTGTACACCTAATCTATTCCACTTCATTTTTTAGCCAGTATCAAATTATTTTTATGATTACCACTTTGTAATACAGTTTTATATCTGGTGCATCTAGGATATATTCCTTTCTTTAATTTTTTTCATTGATTCTCTTGACTTTTAGTGCTTCTAGATGTATTCTGTCATTTTTTCTAGCTCTACAAAGTAATTCTTTGGTAGTTTGATTGAAATGACACTCAGTAAATAAATTAATTTAGGTACAATAGGCATTTTTATTTTATTTGTTCAGCCTACCTATGAGGAATTAATATTTCTCTAGTTGTTTGTATTTGTGCAAAAAGTGATTTGTAGTTGTGTTTATACAACATCTGGGTTTGCCTTGACAGCTTGATTCCCAAGTATTACTTATTGTCTGCAATTATTCCAAATGGAATTTCTTTTTCTATCTCTTCCTGTTCTATTTGGTTGGTAATATATAGAAATGATGATGATTTATGCAGGTTTATTTTATATCCCACAACTTTGCTAAAGTTATTACTCATTTAAATTATTCTTGTTGATTCTCTAGAGTAAGTACATCATCATATCCTTTCCAAAAAAACTTTGTTACCACATTGCCTATTCTTATTCCTTCAGTTTTTTTCTTGTCATATTACATAACTAGTATTTCTAATACAATATTGAATGATAATGGTGATAATGGACATTCTTGCTTTACCCCTGATCTTATGGGGAATGCTTTTAGTTTATTTCTATTACAGAAAATGCTTCCTCCTCCTTTTAGATAAATGTTACTTATCATTTTAAGAAAGGTTCTATTTATTCCTACACTTTCTAGGGTTTCTAATAGGAATAATATTATACTTTGTCAAAAAAATTTCTGCAACTTTTGATATAATCATATGATTTTTGTTAATATGATCAATTATATGGAAAGTTTTCTTAATATTGAACCAGTCCTGAATTCTTGGCATAAATCACACCTAGTCATAGTGTATGACCGTTGTGATACATTGCTGTAATCTTCTTGTTAGTTTTTTATTTAAAATTTTCACATCATTATTCATTTAAGAAATTGTTTTATAGTTTTATCTCTTCTTTTGCTTTCCCTTGCTTATGTTTCAAAACTATATTTGTGTTATAAAAAATATGGTAGGAATCCTTTACCAATTTTTTTTTCTATTTTATATAATATTGGTGTTAATAGTTCAAATAGTTAGGCAGAATTTACTTGTAAATCCATCTGGTCCTAGACCTTTTTTCCTAGGGAATTTGTTTATAGCTTGTTCAATTTATTTTATTTTCTTATAAGGTTATTTAAATAATCTCTTTCCCCTTAGATTAATCTGGACAATTTATATTTTTGTGAATGTTCATCCACTTCACTTAGATTGTCTATTTTATTGAGCAAATGTAATTATGCAAAATAAGTCCTAATAATTGCTTTAATTTCATCTTCAAGGTGAATGCATTTATGTTTTTTTTTAATTTTTGAGACTAGTGATTTGATTTTCTTCTTTCTTTTTCAAAATCAAACTAACCAATGGTTTTCTATTTTACTTATTTTTAATAGAACTAGCAAAGAGTTTTATTTATTAGTTCAATGTTTTTTTCTTTCAATTTTATTAATTTCTCCTTTGATTTACAGAATTTCTATTTTGCTGTTAAATTGAGGATTTTTAATTTGTTCTTTTTCTAGTTTTTTCCCCCCCCAGGTTGTATGTCTAGTTCATTGGTTTATTCTTTCTCTCTTTTAGTTATGTATACTTTTAGAGTTATAAATTTCCCTGCAAGTACTACTTTGGCTGGGCCCAACAAATTTTAGTATGATCTCTCCTTGTTATCATTATATTTTAGAAAGTTACTGATTGTTTCTATTATTTGTTCTTCGGTCCACTTATTCCTTAGTATTAGATTATTTATTTTCCAATTAATTTTTAATCTATGCTACCTCAGCCCTTTATTCAATATATTTTATTAAATTAAGATCTGATAAAGAAACATTTAATATTTCTGCATTTTGCAACTGCTTATGGAGTCTTTATCCCCTCAATATATATTCAGTTTTTATGAAGGCATCATGTACAGCAAAGTTCCCTTGTTATTGTAAGCCCTCCTCTCCACCCTCAAAGTACAACCTGGACATGGGTATGGACAATGGAGTTGCCAAACAGAACCCTGTCCTACACCTAGTGCTGGCATAGGGGTCCCATTTAATCTCTTTCTGATCCGTTGCCAAGTCCTCTTACTATTTCTTGGCTGAGAAATCCTGAAGGTGTTGCTAGTGCTATAGCTGTTGCCAAGTCCTATAGCTGGTGTTGCCAATTCATGTTCTCCAGATTTGTCCCTGCCCTGATGTCAGACTTCTGTTGCAGAGCTGCTAAATTGTCTTGGGCTAAAGAAATGTCTCACTCTAATACTTATTGCCTCTGCCCCTCTAGAACTTGATTTGAGACATAATTGTAAAGTTGTTTGGAGGGGAATGTTAGAAGAGTTCAAAGGTCATAAATCAATGTGTCAATTTTCCCACATCTCCAACATTTATCATTTTCCTTTTTTTCCATATTAGCCAATCTGATAGGTATGAGGTGGCATCTCAGAGTTCTGATCCGACCCCCTACCTTTGCTGTGTGCATCTCTCTGCTTCAAGTGTGCTCCTTGTAAATAACATATAGGATTATGATTTTTGTTCTACTTTCTTATTGGCTTCTGTTTTATGGAAGAGTTCACCCATTCACATTCACAGTTATGATTACTAACTGTGTAGTTCCCTCCATCCTATTTTTCCTCCTGTTTATCCTCTCTCCTTTTACCCTTTCCCTTCTCACCAGTGTTTTGCTTCTGCCTACCACTTTTCCTGATCTGTCCTCCCTTCTTTTTCAATCCCTATGACCCCCTCTTTGATCTCCTCCTCTCTTACTTCCCCAGGTAAGAGAAATTTCTGTTATCAGTTGATTGTGTGTATTATTCCCTCTTTGAGCCAATACTGATGAGAGTGAGATTCAAGTAATGCTAGTCACCCATTTTCCCATCTCTCCCTCCATATTAATAGGTCTTTTGCACCTCTTCATGTGAAATAATTTACTCCATTCTACCTCTCTCTTCCCTCTGCACTCATTTAACCCCTTTTTCTCATCCCTTAATTTTTAAATGTTACTCTAACTCACCTTATCCCCATACCCTCTATGTATATTCCTTCTTGTTGTACTATTAGTGATATAATTTTTAAGAATTACAAGTATCACCTTCCCATGTAGGGATGTAAAAATCTTAGCTCTATTGAATCTCTTATGATTTCTTGTCCCTTTTTCCTTGTTTATTCTTCTCTTGGGTCTTGATATTAGAGGTCAAATTTTTGGCTAACTTCTGGTCTTCTCCTTATGAAAGCTTGAAGTCCTTTTATTTTGTTGCATGGCCACTTTCCCCTTTATAAACTATGCTTAATTTTGCTGCTCATGTGATGTTGTAGTCCTAATTCCTTTGCCTTCTAGATTATCATATTCCATAACATCCAATCCTTTAATATTTCATTTTCCAAGTCCTGATTGTGACTCCCCTATATTTGAATTATTTCTTTCTGGCCACTTGTAGTATTTTTTCTTGGTCTGACAGTTCTGTAATTTGAGTATAATGTTCCTTGAAGTTTTTGTTTATGGATCTCTTTCCTGATGTGATCACTGGATTGTGTCAATGTCTATTTTGTTGTCTATTCCCAGGACATCAGGACAGTTTCCCTTGATAATGCCTTGAAAGATGGTGTCCAGGTCTTTCTTATGAATATGGCTCTCATGTAGTCCAATGATTCTGATATTTTCTCTCCTATTGTATATAGTAACAGCAATATGGTTTTAAGGACTTTGAATGAACAAATCATTTTGACTTTCATAAATACCCAAAATATTTATTTTTATTTTTATTAAAGAAAATCAGACTCAATGTTGGTCTAGATGTGACATAGATGGATAGATACATAAATATATACATATAAGCTTAAACATCTGTATGTGTGTATATGTAAATGTATAGACATAGATAGGTCTATATCTATACACATACATATACACACATATATGTTTATGGTATATACACATATATGTACATTCATATAGATCTACATATGTATAAACTTAAATACACATATATGTGTGTGCCTCTGTTTGTATGTGTATATCATTGTGATATATTTTCTCTTTCTTTTAGGCTTTTACCTTGTTCTTTTTTCCTTGTGATTTGGTTTTCCTCCCTTTAAAAAAAATAAGGGGAAATTAAGGGTTATTAAACATAATTGTTTTCTCAAATACTCAAAAACATTTTAGGTTTATCAATTCTATATTCATTTTGGTTTCTAATTTAACTCTTTTTCATTTAATTTATTTTTTCTCTTTTGTGCAAATTATAGGATTATTTTCTGATTGTTACATTTTAATTGAGTATCCAATCAATGAAACTTCTTTTATTCTTTTGTTAATATGTGTTCACACACAAAACCACACATATACATATATATTTTTTCTCTTAGCATTATCTTTTGTATAATTATTAATTGCTTCTATGATTTCTTCTTTGAAACATTCATTATTCAAGACATCATTATATTTTTCAGTCTATATCTTGTGCTGGGCTAATTATTTTTTTATAATATTATAGACTATGAATTTTGTATTTGTTATTCCTACTTTTTTCATTATTTTCAATTTATGCAACAAAACAAGCATTCCCATAACATAGTATAATAAAAGAGATTGTTATACATAAAACTTCAAATCTACTATGCACAACTTGTTATTTATTTCGAATAAACAATGAAGTAATCATGTAAATTTCTTTTTTTTCTTCCATCTCTTCTTCACTAGAGATGCTACTATTAGACACAAATAGGTTTATGTGCATGTGTATGCATATATATATATCCTTATATATGTAAAAATGTTCTATACATACTTTTATTCATCAGTTCTTTCTCTAGATGCAAACAGTATCTTTCTTCATATATGCTCTATAGTTAATTTAGGTATTTATGATAGCCAAATGAAGTGTTCATTCAAAGTCCTTAAAACTATGTTGCTTTTACTTTACACAATATTCTTTTGTTTCTGTTCATTTAGCCCTTCATTATTTCATGAAAGTGTTTCCATGTTCTAAAATCATTGAGTCTATCATTTCTTATAGCACAAGAGTATTTCCTCATAATCATACACCACGACTTGTTCAGCCATTCCCCAGCTGATGGACATTCCTGCTATTTCCAATTCTTTGCCAGCACAAAAAGAGCTACTATAAACATTTCAGAATGTATAGACTCTTTTCCTTTTCCCCTAATTATCTTCAAAGATGGACCAACTCGTCGTATTACTGAGTGAAAGCGTATAGGTAGTTTGATAACTCTTTAGACATAATTCCAGATTTCTCTCTAAAATGGTTGTATCAGTTCACAATTCCATCAACAATGAATTAGTGTCCCCTTTTTTCTACATCACCTTCAATATTTATCACTTTCCTCTTCTGTCATTTTAGCCAAACTGGTAGGTATAAAATGATATCTCAAGGTGGTTTTAATTTGTATTTCTTTAATCAATGATAATTTAGAGCATTTTATATAACTATAAATTGTTTTGATTTCTTCCTCAGAAAATTGCCTGTTTGTATTCTTTGATAACTTATCAATTAGGGAATGATTCATATTCTTTTAGATTTGACAAAGTTCTTTATATATTTTAGATATGGGACTTTTATCTGATAAACTCTTCATAAATTTTTCCCAAAATTTTCTGCTTTCCTTCTGATCTTGGTTACTTTTGTTTTATTTGTACAAAAACCTTTTAATTTAACATAATTGAAATTATCCATTTTATACCTAACTTTCTCTATCTCTTGCTTATTCATAATGATGTTATGCTAAATGGTGTAACATTGATCTATACTCAATTTCTGCCATACTACTTTCCAGTTTTCCCAACAATTGTTACCAAATAATGAATTTTTATTCCAAAATCTTAAGTGTTATTACTGGTCAAATAAAAGTCAAATATTCCTACTTTTTTACAACTATAATTTCTCTTTATGCTAGCACATAGTATTATTACTCATTCATTTCAAGTGTGCCTGACTCTTTATGACATCATTCGGAATTTCCTTGGTAAAGATACTGGAGCAGTTTGTCATTTCCTAATGTAGCTCACGTTACAGGTAAAAACCTAAGGCAAACAGGGTTAAGTGACTTGCCGAAGTCACACAGCCAGTAAGTGTCTGAGACTGTATTTAAGCTCAGGTCTTCCTGAGCCCAGGTTCAACAATCTATCCACTGCACCACCTAGCTGGCCATAATGAAATATAGCCCTTTTGTGGTAGCCAAAAGTCAGAATATAATGGGGAAAGAATCTTGCATGACTTTCCAGAGATATTTATTCTTCATCATCTGTTTTTTAAGGGAAAGTTCAATCTTGGGGAATGTGAGGAAATAGAGTAAGGATATACCTATAAATAACTTATTTTTTTTTCTTACAAATAATTAGTAAAATCAATTTATCAATTACTGCTTTCCTCATTCTTGGGTCAAGTTCCCCTGCAGAATATTATGCTCACTTAAAGTTATGTTTATATTCCATCCCCTCTTTATTTCTTTTTAATAAGTTATGTCCCTCCAGCATCATAGTCAAACATTTAATCACCTTTCACCAAATTTAGGGATATTTATGAGGTTAAATGTCCCCTTCTTTTAGGATTTTTACTTCATTTTATTTATTATCCATTTGTTGTTCATTTGTATCCAACTCTCCATGATCCCATTTGAGGTTTTCTTGGCAAAGATTCTGGAGAAGGTTTCCATTTCTTTCTTCAGTTCATTTTACAGATAGGGAACTGAGGAAAACAGGGTTAAGTGACTTGCCCAGGATCACAAGCTACTAAGTGTCTGAGGTTGAATATGAACGCAGGTCTTCCTGATGCAAGGCCTGGCACTCTATTTACCATACCTTCTAGCTGCCCATACTTTTTATCCATATGTTTTTTTTAAATAAATATCTACTGAATTCATCTATCTCTCCTGATTGTACTCTCCCAGTATTTCAAACTTCATATTCTATTTGCTCTTTCTGTTTCTGCATTCTTGATCTCCATGTTCTTAACTCTGATTTGTTGACTTCTCCTTGATTTCTGTTCTCTCCCTTAATTGTACAATTTGGTGTAGGCTTTCATGACCTTGAATTTATGCCTTAATTCCAAATAACTCAGCTAAAAGGGTTTATGCCTCATTTCCTGACAAGGCTGGACAAATGCTATCTGTCAACACCATATACTATCAGAGATAATTTTCAGGAAAATTATATTTAAGCTCCTTAATCCATTTTTATAAGAAGAATTTTCCAAAATCTACCCAGGAAGTTGAATAGTACAATTTGGAGGAGGCTGTTGCTTTCGTTAGAATGAATTTGTATCCACCCAAAGGCTGATGTGTGTATGTGTATAAACCTCTTGTTTGCTGTTTGCCATTTCCATGCTGTGAGGAGACTCTACATACCCTTTCAACAGAATGATGAGAAAAACAATTTAATGGTGATCTGGTGCACTACAAGACTGATTGTAGCTTTGGACAAGGGTTATAGTGTGACAAATTTATAAGGTCAGCAAATTTTGGAAAAGAACAAGGGAGATATTCACAAATACATTCATCCACTTTTGAAACAAACTAGAACAAGGAGAAATGTCTTTTTCTCCCAGCAGGTAAAAGGCAAAAAACCAAGAAGAACGTTACTTCAAAGAGCACTGAAAGTCATGAAGATAAGTTCTAAGACCATACCCCACTTGTCACTCCAAAAGGTAATATCCTTTAACAACTGTAGTCATATCCTAAACATATACATTTACAAGGCAGTAAAGATACACCCATTAACACAATGTAAAACCCACATTTCTGGAGTAGCGGCTTATATTTTACAAACCAACACTGATGTCCAGGACCTTTTTGTTATGCCAAGTAAGTGAACAAGAGTTTAAGAGCATGACATTATTCAGTCTTCCTAGTCTCCTTCACAAACTGTCAATCAGTAGTCACTCAAATAGTCACAATATAACCAATTAAAACCATCACTTTCTGACCTAACTGACTGACAGTTCAGCAAGTCCATGGTATTATTGGAAAACGTAGAATGGCTTTCCCACTCTACATTTTTATGAGTTCCATAAAAATTTAGGGCCGGTTGAGTGGGTTGAAAATTTAATAGAACATCTCTGTTTTCAATCAGATAGCGTGGTGGAAGATTTGGACAGAGAATTTATCTCACTCATATAAGAGAGGGTGTAAAAACCCACTGAGCCTTTTCAATATGCTTTTTCATCATTCTATTCAATCCCTAACTGTGAATTCAGAAATGATGAGATGGTTGTAATGGTCATATACTACTGAAGAGCATAAAGGTTTTCTTAGTTTGTTTTACTCTAGAATATGAAGGCTTCAACCTTTCCAACTTTTAGACAGCTGGAGGGACTGGGAGATACCTCTGATAGATGGTATGAATAAATTTGTCTCAGTGAGTCCTAAAACACATGGGCAGTAGATGTTTGGTGAAAAGATCTACACCTAAGTCACAAGGAGCTATGTATAATGGGAATAAACTCAAAATCAATTTTAAAGGAGAGTCCAACTTAGAACAACAACAATTATCAGAAATTTATATGGGTATTAGATGCATTAATTCCATACTTATTTACCTAATATTATATTATTAATTGACCTGAGCCTTTTAGAAAAATAACTGACAGTTATCACCCACAATGCCAGTAGTAAACAAGTTAGGCCCTATTTGCCAACTAATTCATCTATACTGAATAATTAGGATCTATCTATCTATCTATCTGTCTGTCTATCTATCTATCTATCTATCTATCTATCTATCTATCTATCTATCTATCTATCTATTTTTCTGTCTTTCTCTCTGTCTTTCTGTCCATCTACAAAATCCTCAGATGGGCTGCACCTGAATTTCAGGCAGGCAGCATTATTTACTCTATCTGCATGTTAGGTATCTAAGGTTTAAGGCGAAATTTCTTAAATTTTCTTGTGTTATAGGTAACTTTGAAAGTCTGCTAAAGTCTATAGACCCATTCTCAAAATAATATTTTAAACCTTTGAAAGAAATATTACATTTCATTTAGAAGTTGGTGAAAATAAAGTTGCATTTTCCAGTCTAAAGTCAAAGATCCCTTGAATTCTATTGACAGGCCCAAGATTGAGAGACTTGAAGAATATGACTCAACTTCTGCTTAAAGAAGACAAAATAAGAAAATTAAGCAGATCATTGTACAGCAGAGTATCACTGAAAACTATCTTTTAGGGGAAATGGTAGAAAATCTTCTATGAGAACACAGTTCTTTCTTTTTTTTTTAAGCAATTGGGGTTAAATAACTTGGCCAAGTTTACAAGGCCAGTTATTTTGTGCGGTTGTTAAGTATCTGAGGCCAGAACCAATCCCGGGTCCTCCTGACTCCGGGGCCGGCGCTTTACTCACTGTGCCACCTAGCCGCCCCCACAGTTATTTCTTAATGTTCCCAGACTTTGGATATCAATACCATAAACAGTCACTACTGATATCCTTTCTCATGTATCTTGATGCACCATCAAATTCTGGTCCAAGCTATTTTGTAAAGAAATCATTAGAAAATGATGATAGAATTTTGTCCATGTGCCTGGAAAAAAATTGCCTGGCACTATAGCTGTTGGCAGTGAATTACAACACAAATTCCCAAACATTCTCCTTATAGAAGATCTCCCTAAAACATTTAACAATGACAAATTGTTCCCAACTTGGCAAATAAAGATGGTGATCGTGGACAATTTGATGGATAGAGCCTCCGAAGATCTGATGATCTATTGATAGCTATTGCTGAAATTGCCCTTAATAGACTAAAAGGGAATAGACCATTTCATGGCAAATGCAGGTCTTAAAAAAGAGGGGATAGAGTTTTTTTAAACCTAAGCTTCATAAAGAGGAAATCCATCCAATAAAGCCTTCTGATTCTGCAGACCCCTATTGAGCTCTCGGAAGGAGTTTTGAAAAGATAAAGATTTGGATATGGAAGATGAAGGTATAGGATGGGGAATAGGAACAAGATTTAATTAGACCAAGGGGTGGACAGGTGGCTCAGCGAGTAAGAGCACTGACCCCAGTGTCGGGATGACCTGGGAATTGAATCCGGGCTCAGATACTTGGCATCATACCCAGAAATAACTGGCCGTGTAACGTTGAACAAGTTACTTAACCCCAATTGCTTTAAAAAAAATTTAATTAGACCAGAATGGGATTCATAGGAAATATGAAATAGGTCTAAAAAGGCAAAAGATACAAAACAGTAACTAAAAGATTGTGCATATGCCATGGATCCAGAGAGGCACAATGTTTCAGAGCAATTTTATATAGGTCCAAGTTAGGAGCTCAAATAATAAGGGGTCAGTGCCCAAGGTTGAACTTCTGGGTAACATTGGACAGGGTCTCAGGCTGAAGAATCAGGGCAACAAAAAGTAAGTAGTACATCCTAAAGTAGGCAATAAGCATACTCATTGGCTTATTACTGGAAGGAAAGGTCACAGCACAGTAGCATTAAATGCTTACCTTTATGATTTTAGATGCTATGCTGTCTTGCGTAAATATGTTCAATTGCTTTTTTTGTCAATGTTACCTTTAAACATATTAGTTTCTGTTTTTAATTCTCTTGACATTGTGGGTTTTTATTTTTACTTTGTCTAATATTATGATTGAAAATCCTACTCTTTTTGAAAAGATCATCTGGCACATATTAAACTTTACTCCATCTCTTCATTATTATCACATATCTGTTATTATTCTTTCAGATGTGTTCCTTGATTGCAACAAATGACTGGGTTTTATTTCTTATCCATTTGGTCATGATACTTATTGACTTTTAAAAATCCACTTCCATTGAAGGTTATGGTTCCGTTGTAGTTTTCTCTATTTATTTCTTTTGTGTTGATTTTTAATCCCCCTCCCTTTTTAAATTCAACATGCTGTCCCCATAATTAGTTTTCTGTACACTCCTTTGCTGGATCATCAAATAAATACTGTGACTATTTCCTAAAGTTCTTCCTTGGCCCTTCCTTTCTTCTTTCTCACTATGTGTTGTCACTGTCTATCTGTGTCACATCTCTGTGTCACTGTCTTCTAACCCTAAATTATTCTTTCCTCTCTCTCTCTCTCTCTCTCTCTCTCTCTCTCTCTCTCTCTCTCTCTCTCTCTCTCTCTCTCTCTCTCTCTCTCTCTCTCTCTCTCTCTTTCTCTCTCTCTTTCTCTGTCTGTCTGTCTTTCTTTCCCTCTCTCTCATCACATAAATTACTATGGGATCAATTATTATCTCTATATTTATGAGTCTTAGATGTGTATGTCCGGTTTTAACTTTACTCCTGAACTTCCATACCACATTACCAAATTACCAGATACCTCTAAGGCATTTCCAACTAGATATCCCATAAGTGTTTCAAATACAAAATACATAAAATAGAACTTTTCTGTTGTTTTATAGATAACTCACAGGGAATGACAAAGTTTCTTAAATGATCCAACACATTTCTTGTTGCAAGATAATTCTAGTCATTCTAATAGCTTTCAAGAACCTCTAAATTGATCAAAGAATTTTAAAAACACATTTAGCCAATCATACAAGCCAATACTAGAGATGAACTATTTAAGAGATCAAGGGAATTAGGGAATGGTATCCTGTCACTTACTTTGAGAGTGGGTGGGGTAATTGGTTGATTTACTGGGTCAAAACCTTCCTATTACATATGAATATAAGTTCCCACTTATATAACATAAGAGCCATCTTTTGAACCTATAAATTCCCTCTTCTGAGATGGGATATAATCCTGGGAAGCATACCTCTCACTTAAGAAAATATTTCACTGATGTCCTTTATGATTCCATATGAAACATCAAAATATCACCCCTCTCTCTATATATGTACACATATATATGTGTTTATGTATATGTGTGTATGCACACATATACATATATGTATGTATACATATTAAAAGTAGACATAGATACAGATATACACATATACAGATGAAGATAGAAATAGATAGATATATTTGTCTTTCTCCTCCACCTCAGTTCCATTAAACAAATATTCTTTCCTGGAACCCTTTCGTTTTCCCTTCTAGGACAATACTGACCACTGTCTATTGATCCCCATGCTAGTCCATTTTATTATTTTTACCCAAATCCTTTATGGGTTCCCACATTTGTTCAGAAAATAAAGAAATGACTTTATTTTCCACATATCTCTTGGCTAGATAAAGGGATATCTTCAGCATATCTTTTATTCTTGCCACCATTCTCCCTAGCAAAGAAATTCCTTACTGTATTATCCTTCAAACAAATGACATTGATGTACACAGAGGGCAGTGTGGAATTTAGTTCTTTGGATAGTCATTTAGTTCTTCCTGCTTTTATTTTCCAGATTCTCTACAATCTCTTTAATTCTTTAACTCTGAAATCCTGTTTGTACCTTGTTGACTGTTCTCTTTCACCTTTTTATTCCACTTCTTTTTTTTTTTTAAGGAATGGCTAAAGAACATAAAAATTCATGTAATGCTGTTTGTGTGTGTGTGCATACACTTATTTATCTTATGTATGTGTATTTCTTTTGTTTTTAGGTTGTTTGTTTGGTTTTGAGGTAACTGATTTGCTCACTTCTATTTCCTATTTATTTTTTTTTACTTCAATCAGATGTATTGTTTGTATCAGATATAAATACATTATCAATATACATTGATAAACAAGCCCTATGGGTTTTCTAACTACAAGTCTTAATTTCATCAATAGACAAAATTCATTCACTTCTTATTCCCTATCTTTATATTTGATTTACACACATGATTGGTTCTAGATCTATTTCATCAAGTGTTGCCATGCTCCAGGGCTTAATGTAAATAGAACAATGATACCCACACACTGAAGTATCTAGAATACCTTATCATCAATAGGAAATCCCTCTACAATTTGAACTTTTTGCTGGATTTCATCAATCAAATACCTTTGGCAAGATTCTATCTCTTTCTTACAGGCCTTGCTAAATGTTTCTGGTTAAAGACACTTAATTTTCATGATCAAAGATTTTTGTACAGGTATTTTCTGTTGTTTTCTCTTTCAGGGAATATTAAATGATTATGATGGGGGGGCATCCTGTAAAAAAACACCATTAGTTCATCATTTTCCTTTACAATATTAAACAAGAGGAACAAAGTGACTGGACTACCTTTAGTCAATTGCAAAGGACTTTTAATGAACTCTGAGTTCCTCCTAGAAACAAAGAAAAACCTCTTCATTATCAATATTCTTCTAATGATATACAGTATTGCATTATCATACAAAACATGAATCACAACATAATCTGAAGAACTGAAAAATGAGCATCATACAGAAGGCAATGTAGAAACATATGGAGGATGTAGGCCTCACCATCAAACCAATGAAAAACTATGAAAAACAGGAGTAAAAGATATCATTAGGAAAAGAAGATGGGATGGTCACATGGTAAGGATAAATAATGGGAGGTATGCAGCCTAAGCGCTCCACTTGTATGTTCTTGTTAAGAAAAAAAAAAGTAAGGCCTTTAGTAAGTCATGAGGATCACCTATAATGACCTTTTAGGAGAATATGGAAAATGGTGTGGGCAGGCATGGATAGGTTACAATCTATATGATTGGAAGGAACATCTAAATAGATAAGATTAGGAAACCATTTAAGCATTGCTTGTCCTTTTGTTTTTATAGAAATGCCTCTGAAGACTTTTTTTTTGAAGGCTCATCTTCCTTCACTGATGATTAGACTTAGCTCAATCATTTAGTAACATTTTTTAAGTACCTACTATGTACCAGATAGTGTACCCAGAACTGAGGATAAAAGGATGAAGAATAAAACAATTTATATTTAAAAGGAATTTATATTCTGATGAATAAAACAACAATATAAAATTTACACAACATAAATATCGAGTGAGTAGATATAAATATATACAAATTAGCTCAACTCAAGGTAGTTTGGGAGAACAGTAGCGGTTGGGAAATCAGGAAATGCTTCCCCAGAGAAGATGGTCCTTGAATACATCATAAAGAGGAGTTTATGAGTAAGTACTAAAGATGAAAAGTATTCCAGGCATGCCATACCCAGAAACAGGAGATGGAATGCCATGTATGACAAAAAAAGGAAAAAATGCCCATTGAGGCTGGAAAATGAGTGGAAAGATTTGAAAACTAAACAAAGAATTTTATACTTTATAATAATAGGCCTTGGGAAGCCACTGTGTTTTACTAAATAAGACAGTGATATAGACAGATCTGGACTTACAGAAAACCATTTTGGCATAAAGTTTAGTGCATTATGACCTATTTTAACTTTATCCCACCTTTCCATATTTAAAAATAATACTGCTATTTTTCTTCTTTGAAGTCAGATTCACACCTGGTCTTTCTTAAAATTTTGTCCCTCAGTCATCTCTTGTATTACTATTAGCTGGTATCTGACTACTCTTCTCAGTCTTTCCACTACAGTAGCACTTTATTTTTCTGCTGAACAGACTCCTGAAGCTAGGTATCCTCAGACTGTGGGGGCTTCACTGGTTCCCTGACATAATTAAAATCCTTGGGGAAAGGGTTAATCCCCATTAGAATTTTCATCCTCTTTCCTCTAGATATGGAAGCATCTTCCATTCTAAATAGCTCTGCACTGCCATATTTTTTTTCTAACCACAGTTTATTTCCTTTTCTTTTGTCTGACCTGGGAGAATCAGGGTTTTCTGTCTCTGGGAATAGATGTGGGTTTTGCTTAGACTGAGTCATGAGTCATGATGGTATGCAAGCACCAGACAGGGGATGCCTCAGTCAGAATGTGACAAAGAAGACTGAAATCAATTGTACTGTCAACTCCAGTCACCTGGGGTAGGGGAGATGGAGTACTTAGTATTTAAGTTCCAAGATGTTATTCCAAAAAGCATTTATCTTATGATATGCTCCTTTCATCTTATATTGTGAAATCAGTTTGACTTACTCCAGATTTGGTGTATATTTCCTTCCTCTTGGCTTATTAGGTTAAAGTAGAGAGTTATACAATAAAAACTCCTCTGTGATCTTGCTAACTGTATGACTCTACAATGTATTTCTAATGATTACATTTTACCTGCTGTTTCCTCCAAACAGGACTGAGATCAATAGTAATGAGTAGTCCTGGTTGGGTGGCATGTTAATGGCAAAAAGTTTGAATCACAAATGATAAATCTTGACCCTGCAAAAGGTTCACTTGTATATTTCACAAATAATCTTCTCAACTGGGAACAAAGGGGCATTATTAGAGAACAACTTCACTATTCATACCCTGTGCCACAAAATAAATGTCATTATGCTCACAGTAGAAGGGGGTGGTTGTTGTATTAGCACAATGCTTACTAAAGATATTATTATCCCCAGGTCCTGAACAAATATCTTGAGTATTTGTGCCAGAAATTGATTTTTTCCTACTTAGAGACCTTGAATGCTGTAATAATCCCAGATACTTTGATCTCCACATGGTCCATGGGGTTTTAATATGCTTGCAAACCAAACATATACATGTCCCAGATACACACTTAGAACCACCCATAACTCCTTAACAAAAAGATAGGACGCAGAGCTTAAATCAACAAATAAAGAGAAAGCATTATTGGCTGTTAGCTTGTTTTTATATTTATGAATTTTTATGGTAGTTTTTTGGGGGGTGGGGGAGGCCACAAAAAATAACTCAAAAGTTTGAGTTCTGTATTCTTGGCTAAAAGGTCATTCTGTTATTATATATAATGTTGTACTTTTGTGCAACCTCTGGGTATCTGCAAAAAAAAAAAATCCTCAATAAATTGTATGGCAAAACCGTGTCTGCAAAATTTAGCATGGCTTCAATATAGGGCCTATAGAGACAGTGAATGTTACTTTGTTAAATCATGTTAAGCAGTTTGAAAATAGAAACCCTCTGAAATTAACAGGTTGCTGCAGCATCATAGGCTTGGAATCAAGAACATCAGTGTTCAAATCCTGCCTTTGACATTTCTTAGCTGCACTGCTGTTCAGCCGTTTTTCAGGCATGTCCAACTCTTCCTGAACCCATTTGGGATTTTCTTGGCAAAGATTTTGGAATGGTTTGCCATTTCCTTTCCTAGATCATTTTACAGATGAAGGAACCAAGGCAAACAGCGTTAAGTAACTTGCCCAGGGTCACACATATACTGTGTCTAAGATCATATTTAAACTGAGGCAGATGACTGTAGGCCTGGTACTCTATCCACTGGACTACCTAACTGCCCCTGATAACTGTATGAGATAGAGAAGTAAGACTTCTCAGTTTCAATGTACTCCTATCTAAGATGGAGATGATACCTATAGTCCCTACCTCTAAGGACCATTGTGAGAAACAAATAATATAATGCATGTTATATACTTTGCCTAATCTGGAGCTCTACATGAATGGCAATTAATATTGTCCTCATTTTATAACGCTATCATATCATTATTTTATAATGTTATCAAGTTCAACAAACATTTGCTAAGCATGTACCATGTATAAGGCACTCTATAATGGATGTCCAAATTATACACACATATACATACACCTGTACGTATATGTACATATGCATACACACACTTGTATATCTGTATAATAGATCATGTTCTCAAGAAACTTATAATATAATTGGGGGAAAAGGGTAAGTACAGAAATAAATAAGATTTGAGGGAAAGTTGGGGTAAAGGAAAGGACCAGAAAAGTGCTATGGAAAAATCTGAAAAGAGAGTAATTTTTATAACATAAATAGTATGTTATAAAATAATTTACAACTAATTATTGTTCAGTAAAAGCACTGGTTTAGGAGTAGGGGACCTAGGTTCAAATTCTACCTCTGATATTCATTACCTGTGTTACCCTGGCAAGGCACAACCTCTTTGGGAGGCCTAATAATCTTCCTGGGCCTCAGGACTTTATCTGTCAAATGAGGGTATTGGACTAGGTGGTCTTTAAGTTCCTTTTAATTCTAGATCTATGATCCCTCTAAGTTAATTGGCTATTTATGTGTACTTTCCCAAGGTGTATTTGATAATTACCAGTAATCTTTCATTAAAGATCTTTTGGGTTTTGTTGTTCAGTTGTTTTGTTGCTGTTGATGCTGTTCATTCATTTCAGTCATTTCCAACTCTCCATGACACCATTGGGCTTTTCTTGGCAAACATACTGGTTTGGTTTACTATTTCTTTCTCCAGCTCATTTTACAGATGAGGAAAATCAGGAAGTTACTTGTCCAGGGTCACATAGCTAATAAGTGTCTGAGACTAGATTTGAACTGAGGAAGATGAGTCTTCTTTATTGCATGCCCAATGCTCTATCCATTGTACTACCTATCCACCTCAATTATAAATCAATATACCAATCTTTCCTTTCTGATATGCCTTTGTAGAAAATCTATTTTAAATATATCAACTGTCACAATTAAAATGCTACATCATAAGGCTCTTTGTATCCATTTAACCTGTATATGTGAAGAATGTGTAATATTGGATAACTATTAATTTGACCCTAGATAGCTGGAACCACTTCAAGCTAGAATAATTTTAACTAGTATTCATGCTAGAATAATACCAGAAAGGAGATTTCACTTGATGTTCAATACAGAATCACATGTAATCTCAACAATCTTTTTATGTATACTGATATAAAAAAGTTAATGCAAAGTTATTTTAGATAATGAGGAGGCAGTTGAAGTGTCATAGAAATAACACTGAGCTCAGAATCAGAAGTTCTGATTTGAATCGTGACTACTAATTGCTGGCACTTTGACTTTTGCTAACAAAATGTTTTGGGCCTCATTTCCTTGTCTCTTAAAAAGGTGTTCAGCTAGATAGATCTCTAATATCTCTTCTAGATTCGTGATTCTATGAGCGTATAATTAAAATATAGTAAGATCTGATAACTTCTTTTGCATAAGCATCCAAAATATCAGAAATGTTCATGTTAAAAGTCATCATAACATTAGTCTGTTTTGATCATTATAACTCAATTTAAAAAATTCTTTGCTTTATATATCTAGTAAAAACTTTTGGCCAAAACCAATATGGTTCTGAATTAATATATAAATGATTAATAGAGAGAGATGGAGGGGTGAGGGGGGATGGAATAGGGTCAGAGCTTGAACCTAGAGACTTTTATTGATCTACTTCTGTACTGATTGTAGTTAAAATGGCTCAGAGTCTGAATTGAGTCCTTTGACACACAACACATAGATATCTTAGTCTCTGTTTAAAAGGAAATGCTTTTAGCAACTGTTGTTTGACATCCTTCACTTTCCATGTCCTCTTTCTTTCTCCATAACACAAGTTCCACATGAAAGGATTGCTGGATTTTAATTACATAAAATTCAGTGTAAAAGTTGGATAACATTATAATTTCTAGACTAACCCATCCATGACTTTTGAATTGCTGCCTAATTAAAATAAGAAATTAAAGCACCACAAGAGACAATACTATTTAGTGAAGAGAGAGTCAGCCTGGAAACTAAGGAAGACCTGGGGTCAAGTCCTTCCTCTGACATACACTTGCTATGTGACTCTCAGAATGTTGCTTTATCTCCCAGAACTCTAGACAAGTCTCTAAGATGCTAAGTTGCATTTGTACAAGTAGATGGAGTTTTATCCCAGCTGTTCCTTACACTAATGAAATGACATGTCAGTCCACATCCCTAATTATAAATATGTAAATTATACAGTATTTAAAAAATAGGTAAACTAAGCCTACATAGAAGAATAACATAAAACTATTTCATTTTTATTTCCATGGAAATAGACAAAGAGGCCTTGTGGCATACTGGATACATGACTGAGGAATATAACTCATTTCAATTTCATATAAGTAATCTAAAAATAATTTCTAAAATATATCTAAAAATAATATAACAGACAAGTATGTGTTCAAAATAAATACAATGTAAATATAATAATGTAACAAAAACTAGGGATCTAAGTTTTTAAAGTAATATTTCAATCAGAAAAGTATATGTTAGGAAGGACCTCAGAGAGACAGTTCTTACAAGGCAGCTTCCTGAATAGAAGGAAGTGCCTAGCTCCCACATACCAATTCCAACAAAATCTTGAAGGACACTCTACACTAAACAATGGTGAAGAAATTCAATGAGAGACCATAGTAAAATAGCAAATGGCTTCTACCTCAGAACTAAGCAAAAAATTAAACAGAAGCTCCAAAGCAGTAGAAAATGGGGCTCTGTAGCAGCAAGTACCCTAGCATACCCAGGGTGGCTGCTAGCTCAGATTCTTAGACCTGCTTTTCTAAAGGACAGCAACTCAAAATAGGTTAACAATCTTACTTTAATCAAATATGTATCTTTTACCTAGTTCGGGGAAAAAGTCAGCACCCTGAACTTCAGAGAATACAAACAGAAGTTACAACAGAAAATAACACAATTAAGCAGACAGGGCTTCCAGCTGTCTGACCATTACATCCATACTTAGTTACCAGAGAGGTGAGCACCAACATCTGGGTTTTCAAAGCTGGGGGGGAGGGGGAGGGAGGGGGGTGAAGGGGCTCAACAGCTGCCCAGAGTCTTATCTGGTCAAATCACACAACTCTTCCCAAAGTGAGCCCTGAAGCAAAATCTCACATCCGGGTATATATAGCCTTCTTCTGGGTCAGAAAATGTCATAAGCCTCTTTACCCACTGCCCAATCACAAAGTAACAAGGTGTGGGTGTTCCTGAAAAACAAGTCTCCTGCCTCAGGCTCCATGTGAGCACATTCAGCCTATTACGGGGCAGAGTATATTTTCAAATCAGGGAAGGTTCTCAGATTCACTTAAGCTTATCAAGGGGCCAAGGGGCAGGGAAGATCTTCAGATTTCCATTACAAGCTCCTACAGCAAAGAAAGTGGTAGCAAGACTAAAGGCAGTACCTCTGTATCTTATATGGCTATGTGTCCATACACAACAATAATGGAGGGATCTCCTAAGAAAGGTCTAGGGAGTGGTAAAAGGAAAGAAATATAACAACCAGTGCCAACATGGAGCCATAACAATCAGACCTGGACAGCTCAGATCCAGTGGTGTTCAGGTTTTTAACTCTCTGTCCAGAGATGCCAGAGTGGATCCAAAAGATCCAGGGCTCTAAGCCTCAAAGTTGTAGTGGGACTGAAGAGGTAGAGATCAGAACCAAGGGTAGCTGGGGCAGGACTAAGTAGGGTTGACCATCCTACTCCAAAACACAGGAGAGAGTGGAACCTGGGCCTGGTATGAAGTCCTAATTGGGGAACAAAAGTTGGAGAGATGAGAAAATCATAGGAAACACCCACCAGAATAAAAAAAAACAAACTACAAATCTAGAGTTTCCCCAAAAGAAAGTAATAATACTGCAAGTATGAGCAAAGACTCAAAGGAATAAAACAATGTATTTTCCATCAGAAATAGAAGAATGAACACATGAAATAAGAGATGCAAACACGTCTGGAAGAACTGGAATTAGAAATAGCTTAAAAGAGAAAGTGGTAACTCTTTCTCAAGAAATAGACTCTTTGAAAATTCACTTGTCCAAATAAAGAAATATAGTCAAGTAAGCCAGTATGATCTGAGCATGCACCAGACCCTGCTTATATCTTCCAACCCCCAGTCTGAAAAAAAATCTATCCCTGAAGATAGGCAGAGGTACAATTGAAGATTATTGTTTTTTATTATCAAACAAGTTTCTGACACGTTGTTCAAGTGAACTTAGTATATAAACTTACTATATAAAACTAAAACCAAAAGAAAAAAGAATAAAAACTGTCATTTTTTTTTTTACTTAGGAGGAAAATTGGCTCTTACAGAGAATTCTCAGACTATATAGAGCTCTCTCCAGAAAGGATTTGGAACAACGACAACAACAAAATGTAACATTTTTCAACTAGGCACCAATATTGTAGTGAAACAAACCTTATATTTACAATACCAAAGATACTATTAATAAGGATTCAATAATACAGCAAATGTCAGCGCATTTTTTCAGTGCATCAACTTGTCCAAAGTTTGTAAAATGGAACCTAATAGAGTTGACTCATGGGATAATATACATTGGACAAATCCACTAGACAATTACAGATTATACACACATACACACACCCACAGAGAGAGAGAGAGAAAGAGAGAGAGAGACAGAGAGAGAGACAGAGAGAGACAGAGACAGAGAGAGAGACAGAGAGAGAGAGAGACAGAGAGAGACAGAGACATAGAGAGAGACAGAGAGAGAGAGAGAGACAGAGAGAGAGAGAGAGAGAGAGAGAGACAGAGAGAGAGAGAACTTGGTCAATTTCTTTTTTCCTACTAACTAGGGTATCTAAAAAGGAAAGTCCTGGATGGAGAACGTCTTCAGAAAGTGTTTGTAAATTAGAAGGGTACAATTTTATCTCTTATGAAACCTTACATATATCATGCCACTCTGCTTCCACTCTTAGAGCCAGACCTTCTAAGTCAGCCCTTCAGAATGTAGAACAGAGATGTCAAACACATTCAAGGAGTGGAAAGCAGATTAAAATGTAGCTGGGAAACATTTAACAAAATAAATAAAAATACAGTGAAACGAAGATAATATTAATTTGGGCTTTTCCACTTCAACATAGGCCTAAATATTGGGATGCATTTCTATTTGAGTTTGACACAACACTTCTGGAGTACCCTGAAGGATCTGAAGTGACCCTTCTAAATTACCATCAACTCAACCCCCTACATGTTGTGTTCTTTATACTCAGAGAATCAGTAAGTAGCACCCCGTTCTATTTCACCATTTAACATTGATTAACTATGACAAAGTAATATTTACTTCAAAGATAGAACAAGATCAAAGGTATACACATTCCCTTCCCCTCTACCCCCAGCATTTCAAGGCTTTACTCTCAGCCTCTGAGGGGAATAGGCCTATAACTTGCCTCAGTTTCTACATAATGTTGGTCCAAGTTCATGCCCAGATTAGTCATGATCTGCACGATGATCACTCATCTCATTTTCTACTCATCTGGCATCATAAAGGTCATCCCCACAGTTTCTCCTTGCTCTGTGGAGCTTCAATGTTGTATTGAATGCAAAATCCGGCTTTTACTTTTACTCCTGGATTCCTATAGTTCACTCTCCCAAACTACCAAGAAACTATCAAATAGAAATTTGATAGAAACTACCAAGGTCAGCAATTCCACTCTCTTTACCTAGAATGGAAAACATAAACACAGGCCAAGGACAAAGATCCTTTCAGCAAGCATTTTTGTTAATGAGGACAGATGTTCTTCAGGCCTGTCCTTATAGCATAGTCTCTCATCAGATACTGTGAGCTGAATAGTCACCAAAATCACTGGATGAGGCAAAAGAAAAAGTGGCTAATGTTGACATATTTTTAATACTCTGCAGCCAAAGAAAGACTATGTTTTTCAGCACATGGCTAGGATGCTGCAAGTAGTTATTATATCCATACATTCTCTAGAGTCTCTCCAAAGCAATTCTCTTTTACTTAATCAAAATATGTCCAGTAACAAGTACCTAGGTTCCCCACATGGTTAAACTGCACCAGTCAAGCAATCTGATGGAGTCTAAGCATATGCAGGATCTCAGTTATGTTCAATTTGCAGTCATCTGTCATCACACTCAAAAGAGAAGAGTCTAACAATTCACACAGGAAAATCAAAATGGATGAAGCACATATCACGAGATTATTACATATAGCTAGATAAACAATCCATTGAGAGGACCATCATAACTGATGGTACGAGTTTTATCCCCAAAAGCTTATTTTAGTTCCTCTAGAATATCAGTCCTTGTTATGGAGCATACTACCATCAGAATAAACTGTTGTTAAAAAAAAAACTTATGTATCTAATAATGATTCAACTCTAAATGATCCATTTCTTTTTTTATCATTCAGGTGGTTCTTTTCCTCTCTATCAATTCTGCCTGTTGTCCCCACCATATCAACAGGTGTTGATGTCTTGGCATACTACATGAGTTTATTTTCCAATACTATCAAAAGTCATACAAAATATTATAGAGTAAGCCAATGCCAAAAGCAAAAAAAAAATTCCTTCTTCTTAAAGTTTTTCTGCCCAAACGTTGATTCTGAGGGGCTCAAGATTTTTTGTGACATAGGCTTAACTCCTAGCTATCAGAACCATCACTGATATAGAGATTTCTCATTCTTTCAAAATAAATTTTCAAAGGATTTCTATATCTATATCTATTTATTTCTATATGTAGGAACATAAACACCCACACATAAACACAGGGCATGAATACAAAGTTCATCAATTCAAAGAAATTTCCAGAGGGGATATAAAGTGTTATTAACAATGGAATCAGGAAAGAGGTCAAAGAATGGGAAGCTAAGCTGTACTTTGAAGGAACTTAGGGATGTTACAAGGCAGAAATTAGAAGGAAGTGCATTTCAGAAATGGGTGAGGGTCACTTGTACGGAGACAGAGGTAAGAGTTACATATTATGGGCACAGAAAGTCTGATAGGCAACTTTGCAATGGAAAGTTGGAAGGTGAGTAATATAAGATTAGAAAAATTAAGAACTACATTGTAGAGTGCTTTAAATGACTGAGAGGATTTTGGACATGAAATTTTTTAAGACAGGCTGTTTTATGTTTGTCTTTGCAATTCCAGGGTTTAGCAGTGTCTGGCACACAGGAGGGACTTAATAGATGTTTGTTAACTGATTTATTGATTAGAAGAGGAAATGAAGAGTTATTGAATATCTGAGTGTGGGCGGCAGACATGATCATATCTATGTTTTATGAATATCAATTTGGCGCTATATGAAGGATAGATTAGAAAAGAAAGAGACCAGAAGCAGGAAGACTAATTAGGAGACTAATATAACAGTTCAGGTAAAAGATAAAAGGGGCTTGAATTTAGAGTTTGTGCTACCAGAGGAAAGGGGATGGATTCAAGATATGTTATTGAATTACAAGTCTTGGCAAAGAGAAGAAGCAAGTATAACTCTCAGGATATGAATCTGGGTGATTGAAAAGATAATTTTCCATCCAATAAAAAATGGAGACATTTCAAATGTGAATAAATTTTAGGGAAAATATTATATGTTTTATTTTGTACATGATACCTATGGGACATAGACAAGGAAGTTTTCAACAGGCACTGGGTGATGTGGGACTTGGCTTCAGAAGAGAGATTAAAATTGAATTGTAGATTTTTGAGTTCTCTAAAGGGAAATGAGCATTGAATCCATGAGAGATAATAAAGAGAGGAAAAAGAAAAGATTGGCAAGTATATGATGAATTCCTTCCTCCAAAGCTATCATCACAGTCATCTAGCATGCTATGGAAATATCATGGTCTGCATTGGTAGATGAAGGTAGATGAAGGACACATTGAGGAAATTGATGATATTTTCAAATAATTGAAGTTGAAAAAATATGTATTGTAAATATGCATGTAAAAATATATGGAAATACTAGGCATTTAAAGGAAAATACTGTAGTTTAACTGTGACCTCAAAATTTTATTAACTCAACTTCTTATATATATATATATATATATATATATATATATATATATATATATAGCAAGAGAGAGAGAAGAGAGAAGAGAGAGAGAGAGATTTTTTTTAGTAATTTAAGAAGAATATTTGAAATCTGAATCCTCAGGTATAGATTGAGTTTTAGACCAGTTCTGCATGAATTCAGTAAGGTCATAGAACAATGGAAGATTAAGCTTGTTAAATTACCCATGACTCATTTATGCAGTTAAATTATATGGCAGGGAAATGAAAACATCAAACTTATTCTATATACAACATGACAGTCTATTGGGTGCCAAGAGTGACTGGTAAAATTCAGCTGTTTGTTTAGATCTAATGTTAATATTCTGTGGAACCAACCTTAACTGTCACCTTGTGAAAGAGAATGGTGATTTATTTATTCAAAAAAGAGTCTACTTAATCAATTTTCTAATAAATCAAAGTTTTGAGGTTTTTTCCTATAGAATTTAGATAATTTCTTATGAGGGGGGTATTTTGCACCTAATTATTTCTTTGTGTAGTAAACTGAGATCCTTAAAAACACATACACACACATCCTAAGTTCAATATATATACATACATAAACACACACAAACACAAACATGCAGGTGCAGGCATATGTGCACATATGTCTGTGTGTGGATGTGTAATCAGAGAAGATAATCATGTTTGAAAATTAGGATATTCTTTTTGGCTATCAATGATTTTGATGAAATGTGTTTAATGACAGTTTGTTGGGCACTGCCAGTTAAAACAATCATCTTATGAATTCTCTATATTTATCAGGGTGGTTTTCTTGAATTTAAAATGTCATCACACTTTTTGCTTTAAGTAACGTCCAATTTCCTGCAGGGTAAGAATTTTAAAATACAAACTTAGTTAATCTGCTGAAGAAAATTTCATGAAATAAAGAAATTAGTAGAAAAACACAAAGTGATTATGAGAGAATAAAGAAGATGACAAAAGGTCAATTATTTTTGAAATCATTTTATTTAACCTACCCAACAACAACAACAAAAAAAAACATAAATGTAAGAAGTCATAGTCTCTTTTGCCCATAGAAAGTAAAATAAGATAGCCCAAGGCAGAGCCATAAGTAGACTTTTATTTTTCATTTTGGGCAAAAGAATTAAAAGAGGAAGCAAGGAACAATACAACATAGTGAACAGAGAATATGGTACAAAAGAGAAAAATAATCCATCCCTTTACCTTGTTGCCATGAAGGGGAAAAGAGTTTCCCCAAAATGGATGATGAGACAATTATAAAATCTCATATTGAGAATTGGAAAATAACTCAGAGGACTAAGTCTGAGCAAACTGAAGAACATTAACATGTTCAGGGTCACAGATATTAAGTGGCTAAGGTAACATTTGAACTCAGAACTTTCTGACTCCATGTTCAGTGCTGAATTCATTAAGCCACACTGCCTCTCAGTGGAACTCTGAGGAATGGTGACCCACAGTAGCAGAGAACAACAAAGGGCCTCCAGGCAAGGAATGGGATTGCAGTTTGCTAGAGGAAAAAAACACATGCTCCCTAAGATAAAGTGCTCCCAACTAGACATCAGTACCTTTGGGAAAATCCTTTTTAATTCTGTGCTATTCACAATTAAGGTCTTCAAAAAGCCCAATTTTGTTTCAATAACTAGAAGGAAGAACCACTACCAGTTAGTGAAGCTTACTTTGCAAAGGTTTAGAACTTACCTTAGAAGATACCATCATTGTCAATGGCTATAGCACTCTTCTTCAGCTAAGGCAAAGGCCACCCTCCCAATTTTATATTGCTCCCTTCAGGAAGGTAGCTTCATTTTGTATGTAGTAGTATTGCCCTCATGGAGACTAAGGCAAATGTGCATCTCTATACAGGATGCCCTGTACAGGTATGCGAAGAAGGTAATGATAACTCTCTTAAAGTTTTATTTCTCTTTTATTTATGTGGGTTGCAAAATGTTCAGAATAAAGGAAAAAAAAGTTTAGTCAAATTAAGTAATTTCTGAGGAGCTACAGAAGCCTGATTAGGAATCCCTGACCGGAGCCTAAAGCTGCAGCTGAGAAGATGTGGCATGCTTCCATTTTGGAGATTTTCTTACAGTTAGTCAGGAGGCAAAAAATAACATAGCTACTGAGAGATGACTGCAGCACCCCATGACAACTGCATTTTCAGTCTTTGCAGGGAGAAATTAACAACGTTGTCACCCTTGCAGGAATAGAGAGTTAGGTCAGAAAGTGCTCAGAATTAAGAACAGGGTGTTAAGGAGGTAATTAACACCTCTACTCTGATCAACTGCCAGGAATAGGCTGGGGGAAAGATAAGGGACTAGGAACTGAGTGTAATCTTACAAGTGAAAGACAGGTTTATATAAGCACTGTTTGATAGTAGTTGAACTTAGTGACAAGGGAAGTTATCTTAAACATTATTTTAAGCTTTTTTTTCTAACTTGTTTATTATAGAATTGAATTCTACCCCTTCATTTTCCAGGTAAGGAAACTGAGGCATTTGGAGTTTAGAGAATTCCCAGGGACACACATTTCAGAAATGGAAATTACAGATTGCTCAAAATCATAGGCACTAATTTTCTGACCAATCACTACCTGAAATATGCATCTCCTCTAACACATCCTGGACAAAGTACTTTTAAAACATTCACTCCAGGGATGGGGATGGGGCGTCTCTTGAAGTACATACAGCCCATTCTATTTTTTGGACAGCTTTCAATGTTATAAAGTTCTTCATTAAGTATAGAGCTACATGCAGGTAGAAAATGCAGCAATGAATGAAATGTTAATTATGCATGTCTCGCAAAGAGTATATCAAATTGTAAAAAGGTACATTTGTTGTTCATTTGTACCTGACTCTTCATGACCTCATTTGAGGTTTTCTCAGCATAAATATTGGGATAGTTTGCCATTTCCTTCCCCAGCTCATTTTACAGATGAGGAAATTGAGACAAACAGGATTAAGTGACTGTCCCAGGGTCACATAGCTAGTGTTTGAGGTCAAATTTGAACTCAGGTTTTCCTGACTCCAGCCTGGGCACTCTCTTAACTGTGCCACCTGGCTGCCCTAAAAAGGTAAACATCAGTTCATCATTCATCCAAAGTGAAGATACAGTGCACAAAGGGAATTAGTCAACATCTTTAGGACCTTCTTTTCAATACCTTTCTCAGGGACAAAAATTATCTCAAATGGAGCAAAAGATGGCATCAATAAAGTGGATAATTATACATTTTACTTCAGAAATTGTTTTGTTAGAATCCTATCTGTTTATATACCAGCATGGTAATTTGGGTACTACATTTTTATTCCACCTGTTTACAAAAGGCAATATTTAATTTTTCAGCATTATTATTTGTAATATTTTTGTCATTTTCTTATTGAATAATGAGTAATCTGAGACAGAGCAATAGTTATTTGAAAAAGAATATTGGGAATAAATAGGATATGTCCCCAGTGCTTGAGAGGCCCTGTTCCATACCTGTCAGTGTGGAAAACTTGGTTTTGAGTCTTACCTATGACACCTGCTGCCCGTGTGACCTTTGACAAATCATTTAACCTCTCAGTGTTCCAAGCAACTTTCTTAGAATATAAGTTGCAGAGAAAGTGGCAACCTACAAGAATAGAAGATGTTTCCTTTTTCAGAGATTTCTACTCCAATGAATCAAAAAGCTATTCCCTTTCACCTAGTCCATTGCCTGGACCAGAGTAGATGCTTAATAAATACTTGATGAATTGAATTGTCAAGATCATGGAAGTGTCTTTCCATTGAAAATATCAGGTTGTTTCTGATTTTTAATGTACCCTAGTACCTATAGTAGAGCTGGCACAGTCCAGAATGTGAACTGACTTCAATGAGGAATGAGGAAGCTGATCCACAGAGCAACTGATCTTAAAATTAGAGTATGTATTTTCTAGAATCTGGCAATAGGGAGAGTATAGGTGTACCTAAAATATGAGATGGGTGTGGGGAAGTAGAAGAAAAAGGGTAATAAATTCCCTGAAGTGTGCTGACATGAATGGACATACCTGACTTATTTTCAATGTGTGCTTGTAGGGGAGAATGATCTCTATGGAACTTCCACAAGTCTAGAAGCCAGACTGGAATTAGTCGGAAGAATATATAGCAGACACACGAAAACTTCCTTGTGCTTTCTGGGAAGTGGTTCAGATTAGACAGGTCTCTCTGGAACCTCTTTCCTTCTCTTCCAGATAGTGTCCAAGACTAGGTTATGTTTTGTATTTGTATGCAAGGAACTATTGTAGTGCCTTCCTACATAGGAAATGCTCAATAAATGCCTGTTTAATTAAATTGGCTTGACTTGCTAGATTTCAATCCAGATGGAAATGCTTCTTTCCCTTCTCTATTCTTCTCTTCCCAGAGGCCTACAATCCAGATAGTTGATTGTGTTTATCTCACTGTTTTCTTCTCCTCTCTTCCAAAAAGAGACCTAATTATTACTTTCTTCTATGGGGGTTACAAATCAGAGTGACAGACTGAGTTTCCATCTCCTACTAAACATGGTCTAGGGTCAGGTTGGCATCTTTGTCACTGCAAGGTTTAGAGCATTTAGTTCTGGTATCTATACATTTGTATTCAAGTCAAATATAATAATAGTAACAATTATTAATATACATATACTCCTCTAAGTTTTTCCATGGAATCTATTACAATACAGATTATATATGTATATGTATATAAATCCATACATGCGTATGTCTGTGTGTTCAGACTCATTCACCTCATGTCCAAAAATTTTAGAGTAGTTTTCATTTATCAAAGCTTCAAATTGCACTATGACTTTTGGGACACCCTGTTTTATATGTGTGTGTATGCATATATTACAAGTTATATAATATAAATATATATACACAAAAACAACTTCATTTGACTCACCCACACACACACACCTCTAAAGTAGAAGTTATTATCCCCATTTTACAGAAGAGGAAAATGAGATTGTGAGAGATTATGTGACTTGCCCAGGGTCATACAACCAGTATCTGAGAGATGGTTTGAGCTCAAGACTCTCTGATTCTAGGTCCAGTGCTCCATTCATTACGCCACCTAGCTGCATGAGATACAATGATATAATTATTATGTGATGAGTTATAAAATACAAATCAATTGGGTGTGACCCCAAACTTCTGTCCCAAACAAAGGCTCATCTTTAATCTTTTAATTTCCAGAATTCTATCAGGGTACCGGTTGCATGACTGAGTTATGAAACACTAAACTATCTAAAGAATTCAAACAGAGTATCACTAAGAAGTGAATGAACTATCCCCCTTAATAATTATAAAGGGCTAGAACCCAGATCAACTAAGGAATGGTAAGTAGGTCATGAAAATTATCAGAGGAATGCATGATTGTAAAGGAATATAGGATGCTGGCATGGCAAGAGAGAAAGCAAAGAACCTCCTCCCTGCTCCCAGAATTAGGAGTATATACCCTGTGGCATATATTTCTCTAGAGGGCATATGATAATATCTGCCCATTAGTATTGTATACAAATTTGTAAGTATTTGTTAAAAGTATGCACTCTCTTTGTAATTCAAGGAAAACATTAACTATGTGAGAAATGCTTATCAGGGACAGGAGATAACCGGGAGGTTACTCACAGTTACTGGACTGTTGTATATTTAAAGTCTCAGATCCTAGGTTTAGTTGGCCACACTCATGTTTAAAGACTGAAGAATACAATCTTCCCTCTAATTATTCCTGAATGTGGTTCTGATTAAGAAAATAATATTTCACATCTAGCATTTATATAGTGCTTTAAGATTTGCAATATGGGGGGGGGGCGGCTAGGTGGCGCAGTGAGTAGAATGTGGGCCCCTGAGTCAGGAGAACCTGAGTTTGGTTCTGGCCTCAGACACTTAACATCCACACAAAAATACTAGCTGTGTAACCTTGGGCAAGTTACTTAACCCCCATTGCCCTCCAAAAAGCAAAAACAAAACAAAAGATTTGCAATATGATTTACAAAATAAAGTCTCATTTTATCCTCACAATAAGAAAGGAGGTAGGCCCTATCATTATCCTCACTTTACAGATGAGAAAATTGAGGCAGAAAAAGTTAAATAATTTTTCCATATAGCCCTATGGTATTTTCGGCAAGATTCTAACTTAGGTCTTTCTGATGACAAATTTATCACTCTCTCCCCTGGATTCTATAAGAATAGATTGAGTAAATATAGTAAATCTTTTCTTCTCAAAAAGAGTTAAAATATAATAAGATCATTTTAGTTAAACACTTAATTTACTTCCTCTGACAAATTACTCACAATTCGTTTCATGCATATTCTGAGCTACTTGAGAATCAACTGCTACCTAGCTTTTACAAAACTATCTTAAATTTAGTATGTATTAAACACAGCTGTTACATTTTACTCTAAACCATTTCCTCCAGCTTTCATTAATTCTCTTATTGTCAACATCTTTTATTCACTCTACAGTATATAAGCATGGCATTATCTTTTTTGACCTTTCACACCTGTCTTACTGACTCTACTTTCCCAATGTCCCTGATAGCCATCTCTTCCCTCAATTCTAAGTCCTCATTCCTACCCACCTGCACAAGTCCAGCAGCTCTCTATTATCTTCCCAATTCTATTCTTTTCTTCTTCTCCTCTGCTTTTTTTTTTTTAAGCAATTGGGGTCAAGTAACTTGCTCAAGGTTACCCGGCCAGTTATTTCTGGGTGTGGTGCTGAGTATCTGAGCCCTGGATTTGATCCAGGTCATCCCGACACTGGAGCCGGTGCTCTTACTCACTGAGCCACCTGGCCGCCCCTAAGCAATTGGGGTTAAGTAACTTGCTCAAGGTTACACGGCCAGGTGTTTCTGGGTGGGTGCTGAGTGTCTGAGCCTGGGATTCAATCTCCAGGTCTTCTCAACACTGGAGCCGGTGCTTACTCACTGTGCTACCTGGTCGCCCCTCTCCTCTGCTTTTAATCTATCTCACCCAAGTCAAATAAATCATCTATATGTGTAGAACTCATCATGCCGCTCCTCTTCTCAAAAAGTGTCCGTGGATCCTTATAGGTTAACAAGCAAAGTTCAAACTCATTTACTTGATATTGGAGGCCCTCTAATCTGGTCCCAGGAGTGCAGCTTGGGGTGAGTCATTTAATCTTCCAGGGTTTCCATTTCCTCATTTGTAAAGTTGGATGTATTAAAATGTATAATTCCTAGTTGCTACCCTTCCAATCTTATTTCAGAGTACTCACCACTATGTCTTCTATGTTTTAACCAAATTGTATCACTGTGTCTCCTCACTGCCTTAACATGTCCACCATTTTCTTGCTTCCAAACCTTTCCTTTGTGCTATTCCCTACTCTTTGAATTTTTTTCCCAAATCTCTTTGTCTATTGAATTCCTATCCATATTTTATATCCCAACTCAAATTTTACTTTTTCAGTCTCCTATGGAGCCTTCTTCATAAATATTGGCCCCAATCAATAATGTACTTTCTATCCTTGGCTATCATATCCCTTCCCCTTCACACCTTTATTTGTACGTGTGGTGGAGTGAAGAAAGTGAAGGAGTTGGAACCAAAAGAACTGTATTTAAGTCTTGACTCTGAAAATTCCTAACTCTGTGACTCTGAGCATGTCAATAAATCTTCCAAGGTTGCCATTTCCCCTTCTGTAAAATGAGGCATAATACTTGTATTACTCGTCTATTTACAGGTTATATGAGCCCTGTGCATTATTTAAACTTTCTATCTCTCTCAAAGCTTAATAAGTAGTCTATATACAATACACACTTATTGTTATTATTGTTTGTCCTTAATTTTTGAAGAACACCACTGAGATCATGGGGTGATGTCTTGACGAGTATGTGAACTGGATTTAAGTGAAGCAGTTACACAAAGTTATCAACTTCACTTTACAGAGTCATCAAAGTCCAGTGGCAAGACAAAAATTAAGATGACTGGCAATGGCTTGGGATACAGTGGATGACCTTGGTGTGTTTGATGCCTGACCAAACTCAAAGCACTCCACAGTGCCTTATTCAGTTGCCTTCATGGCTGTTGCAACAAATTGTTCTCATCCACCCATTCCACAGGGGGAAGTCTTCGTATACTTGGGGTAGACACCTCCCTAACTCACCAATATTTCTGAAACCTATACATTGCCCTCAATCTGATTTAGCCCATCTGCCAGGACATTTTACCAGCGAATGGCCTTTGTGCATACTACAACTTCTTGAAGCCACAGGTGAGAGTTAAATAATAACCACAGATGGATAAGCAGCCCTGAAAAGAGCTCAGCAAGCCCTCATACCAGAGGTGCTAGTCTTCCTTGAGCACCCTGCCCTCCACACCCCTATACATACTTATAAATGTTGAATGAAAGAATGGGTAGCATCTAGTATCATGGCCTCCATTGTTATTTACATATCCTTAATTCAATAATAATGGTGACAATGATAGCATTTATGCTATATATTATATATTAAAGGTTTGTAAAACAATTTACATATGTATCATTTTAGCCTCCTATTCACCCTGAGAGGTAGGTACTATTATTATTGCTATTTTATAGACAAAGAAACTGAGACATGATTACACTGACTCATCCAGGGTCATACAGATGGCAAATGTATGATATTAGATTTGAAGCCAGAATTTCCTGGCTCCAAGTCCAACATACTATCCACTATGCTAAATAGCTACCTAATCCAGTGTGGTACAATAGACAGAGCACTAACGTCAACAGTAAGAATAACAAGGGTTCAATTCCCACTTATAAAAGAAATCAATTTGCAACAGTGCTTCAGCCAACTCTCTGAGATCACTTATTATTGAGGAAGTGTCAATCTGCATGGGTAGAGGGAAATCCCTACAGCATTCATAACACAGATCTGTTATTAAAAAAATTTAATAATGGAATAAACATAAACAAAATGATAATAATTATTAATAATAACACCTGACTTATGTGATGCCTTTTAAAATATTGTTTCTCTTGGTTTCTCAAGAGGTTTTACATCATTTATTTTTTGATTTATTTTATTTATATAAATGTTAGCTTTCATGACCATTACTTTTATAATTATTTTTACTATTTTTATAGATTTTTGTATCCTAAGACTTGGAAGTAACTGGGTATTAAAAAGAAAATCACGCTGGTAATCTATTTATAGTTGATTTTTATACATCATGGTATATGTTCCATTTTAGAAAAAAACATGGTTGAAAACATCTTCTCATTGGACTATTAAGATTTCCTAGGCCCGGCCAGATGGCTCAGCAAGTAAGAGCACTGGCCCCAGTGTTGGAATGACCTGGGGATCAAATCTGGGCTCAGATACTTAGCACCACACCCAGAAATAACTGGCTGTGTAACCTTGAGCAAGTTACTTAACCCTGATTGCTTAAAAAAAAAAAAAAAAAGATTTCCTAGCAGGAGGCAGTAGCTAGGTGTCACAGTGGACAGAGTATCAAACCCAAGGTTAGAGGGATTCATTTTCCTGAATTCAAATCTGACCTCAAATACTCACTAGCTGTGTGACCCTGGGCAAATCACTTAATCCTGTTTGCCTTGTTTCCTCATCTGTAAAATGAGATGCAGAAGGAAATGGCCAAATATTCCAGTACTTCTGCCAAGAAAACCTCAAATGGGGCAACAAGGAGTCAGACAGTATTGAAATGACTAAAAACAATAACAAAAGCAAGAGTTGGAAGAGGTAGAAGTTCATTAATAACATCTCAAGTCACAGGAATAGGAAGGAGTGGAAGAGCTAAATGAACATTAATCACTGCATATTTAGGTTTTGTCCGTGACTCTCCCTAGCAAGTGAGTGAAGAACTCACAGACATAGGTAAAGGAGAAATGTTATGTGTAGCCCTCTGGTGTTTCCATTCTCCTCTATTATATAAATAGAACAAATTTCTGAGCATCGGAAGACTACTAACATTAAATCGACTTTGTTTTAGACATAAATAGCATATCATGAAACTAGGTTAAGGACTGGAGAAAGCTGATTGAGGGGACAACTGTGAATACTTTACAGGCTTTAATACTCTGCAGTTCATGACATCTCATATGATATCTAAATCAGAATTCATCTTTCCCCACAAACCCTCCTACTTCCAAACTTCCCTGTTACTATTGAGGGTTCCATGAGCCCCTCAGTCACTCAGGCCTGCTTCCTGTATCAACTTTGATTCTCACTGATCCTACATGTCCCATACTTTCCAAGATCTTATAGTTTCTACCCTCATATCATCGATTATTTACATTCCTTTCTCTCCACTCATTTAGTCACAATTCTACTTCAGACCCTTATAACCTCTCTCCTATACTTCTGTACCACCCTTCTAATTGGTCTCACTGCCTCAAATTTCTTGTGATTCTAATTTATCCTCTACTTATTAGACCATGTGCTTTTCCCCAAACACATCTTTGATGGGTCATCCATCCACTCAATAAGGTCCAGTGACCCCCAATAACTTCTATAATTAAATATATGCTCTTTTGTTTGTTATTCAAAATTCAACATAGACTGGCCCCATCCTACCTGTCAGTCTTCTTACACATTGATCCCTATCAAGTACTCTACCTTCTAGTCAAACAGACATATTTGCTATTCCATAAACACAATACTCCATTATTCATTTGGGGTTTTAGGAATTATCTTTTCCCCATATCTGGAATATTCTTTTCATCACCTTCACATCTTAAAATCCCTTGTTTCCTTCAAGATTCAGCTCAAGCACCATCTTTTCTTGAGGCCTTTCCTAGTCCAAACAACTTTTTTTTCTTTTCTTGCTAATGTCATTTTCAGTCTATTTTGTGTTTTTCTTGTATGTATGCATGTATATTTACATGTATGTGTGCATGTTTTCTCCCCTGTTAGAATGTAAAATACTGAGAGGCACAGTCAAGAAGACCTTACAAGGAATTTTGAAAATTAAGTAAGAGAGGTAGAGGAAAAATTGGGAAAAGAAATGAGAGTAATGCAAAAAAAAAAATTCATGAAAAAAAGTCAGTAACTTGGTAAAAGAAGCACAAAAAAATATTGAAGAAAATAATGCCTTAAAAAGAAGAATAGGTCAAATTGTTAAAAATATGTGTCAGCACATGCCAGACACTACCACTAGGACCCCAGTTCAGCAGTATGAGCTACCCTCCACCCTGCCCCATCAACACAGCACCAGACATGAGGGGGCCTCAGGATAACATCAGCACAACATTAGGTAAACAACCAGGTCTTGCAGCCACTTGCATAAGAAAACTGAGACAGAACCCATTCCACCCTGGAAGCAAAGATCAAATTTAAAAGAAAGGGAAAAGGCCAAAAAAATGAAGATGAGCAAAAAACACCTAAAAAGGAACATGACAATAGAAATTTATTACTAAAACAGGAAAGACCAAAATGCGAACTGAGGAGAACAAAAATGTCAAAACACCTATCAGCAAAACCCATGAAAAACTGGAAGTGGTCTCAAGACCAGAAAGTACTGGAAGAGCTTTAAAAAAAGCTTAAAAGTCACATAAGAGAGGTAGAAAAAATGGGGAAAGGAATGTGAGTGACAGAAGAGGAAAAACAGGAGGAAGAAAAGGATGGAAGGAAATACACAGGTTATAACATAACTATATAACTATATAACATAACTATAATGTGAATGGGATGAGCTCTCCCATAAAACAGAAGCAGAGAACAGAATGGATCAAAATACAGAATTGTATATTATATTGTTTGCAAGAAATGCACTTGAAGCAGAGACATGCACAGAGTAAAAGTAAAAGGCTGGAGCAGAATCTATTATGTTTCAGCTAAGTAGAAAAAGCAGAGGTAGCAATCCTGATTTCAGATAAAGTAAAAGCAAAAATAGACCTACTTAAAAGGGATAAGAGAAGAAAACTACATCTTGCTAAAAGGTACCATAGACAATGAGGCAATATCAATATTAAGTATATATGCATCAGGTGGTATAGCATGTAAATTCTTAAAGGAGACATTAAGGGTGTTACGGGAAGAAATGGTAAAAGTATGCTAGTGGGGGACCTCACCTGTCCGCTCACAGAACTCAATGAATCCAACCTTAAAATAAACAACAAAGAAACTGAGGTAAACAGAATATTAGAAAATTTAAATATGACAGACCTTTGCCATGATTTAGACAAAAAAGAGTGATATCATAAGTAAATTAGAAGAGCAAGGAATAGTCTACCTGCCAGATCTGTGGGGAGTGGAAAATTCATGACCAAACAAGAAATAGAGAGAATTACAAAACACAAAAGAGATAATTAAAAAATATCAAATTGAAAAACTTCTGTGCAAACAAAGCCAATGAAATCAATATTAGAAGAAAAGCAAAAATAAGGGAAACAATCTTTACAGCAAGTGGTTCTAATAAAAGCATCAGTTCTCAAATATATAGAGAATTGAGGCAAATTTACAAGAATATGAACCATTCATCAATTGATAAAGTCAAAGGATACAAATAGGAAGTTTTCACATAAAGAAGTCAAAACTCTCTATAGGTATATGAAGATGTGTTCTAAATGCAAAAAAAAAAAAACAACTCTGAGATGCCACCTCACACCAATCAGATTGATTAAATGGCAGAAAAGGAAAATAATAAAATTGGAGAAGAGGTGGGAAAGTTGGGATACTAATACACAGTTGGTGATATTGTCAACTGAACCAACCATTCTGGAGAGTAATTTAGAACTATGCCCAAAAGACAACCAAACGGTGCATACCCTTTGATGCAGCAATACCATTACTAGGTCTGTATCCCAAAAAGATCATAAAAAGGGAAAAGAGCCTACGTGTACAAAAATTATTTACAGCAGCATTTTCATGGTAGAAAAATAGCAGAAATTGAGGGGACACCCATCAATTGGGGCATGACTGAACAAGCTTTCGTGTAAGAATGTAATGGAATACTATTGTGCAATAAGAAGTGATGACGGGGAGAGGATTCTGGGAAGCTGTTGAAGTAGGTTACAAAATCCCAAGCTCTCAAGGTTTTCTCCACAAAAGAGATAGAATAGTACCTTGGAGAGAACAAAGTGGGGTAAAAGTAAATAAGAATAGGGCACAACAGTAATCTTCCTGGGACAATTTGAGAAGATCAGAATAAAAAGCCCAGGATGAGGTTGGGTTCCTCTAAAGAGTAAACACCTCCAGGTTAGGGTATATTTTAACTACAAATGGTAAGACCTAGGATTAGTTGGTTTCAGAGGCTGCCTCAGCCCCATTCACAGGAACTTTTACCCGGGGAATAATAAAGGGAGTTGGACATCTGAGGCCAGAAAGACTGAGGAAAATTCTGCTGACAAGGAATGCCAGTCCAACTATGCTACAGAGAGGGGGGGAAGGGAGGGTGAGAAGGAAAGAGCATATGCCAGTGAGTATAGAAGCAGTGGGGCAGAAAGCCCCAGCTGTGGGCACTTATAAGACGTTGGAGGTTTAGTTTTGGTTCCAGGCTAAGAAGGAGAACTGAAGATCTGTGGCAAGAGGTACCATCCCCCATACCCCAGGGCTAGAGGTGATTACAAAAACTATGAATAACTAAACTCTTCTCAGCAACACAATGATCCAAAACAAGTAGAAAGGACTCACACTGGAAGATGCTTCCATTCCATATCCAGAAAAAGATGTGATAGACTCTGAATGCAGACTGAAGCACATTGATTTCAGTTACTTTATCATTTCTCTGTGATTATTTTTTTCCTTTTGATCCGTTCTTTTACAACTATGACTAATATGGAAATATGGAGAAAGGAAAAGAATCTGGAATTCAAAGTTTTAAAATCAAATATTTAAATATTATTATTTATTATTTTACATGTACCTGGGAAATAAGACATATAGGCACTGGGGCATAGAGATCTACCATTCCCAACTGGAAAGTTGGAGGGGGATGTTAGAAGATATGGGAGAGAGTAGATTGGGGGAGGGAATATTCAGCAGGATCACTGGTGGGTAGGGGAAAAATAGGGAGAAAATTTGTAACTCAGAATATTGTGCTAATGAATTATTTAAACTAAAAATAAAAAGAGAAAAAACAAAGTATTAAATATCAATAAAAAACAAAAAAATGAGAATTGGACAAATAGAAGTTAATGACTTCATGAGAAATTAAAAAACAATAAAACAACACCAAAAGAATGAAAAAAATAGAAGACAATATGAACTATCTCATTTGAAAAACAATTGACCTTGAAAATAGATCCAAGAGAGGTGACTAGGTGGCACAGTGTGTATACAGAGCACTGGCCCCACAGTCGGGAGGACCACTATTGGTTCTGGCCTCAGACACAACACCCACACAAAAAAACTGACCATGTAACTTTGGGCAAGTTACTTAACCCCAATTGCTTTAAAAAAAGAAAGAAAGAAAGAAAATAGATCCAAGAAAGATAATTTGAAAATTATTGGACTGCTAGAGCCTAAACATCATCTTTAAAGAAATTGTCAGAAGCGGAAAATTTCATGAGCTCCTGCCACAATGATGTCCAAAGGCTGTAAAATATGACTCTAAACAAATTTTAGAGCTACAGAACTGACAAAGTGGCAGAGAGAAACAAATCTCCTGCTGAAACTAGCCTGGCAGTCTGATAGGAAAGGTCTCTTGCACAGGCCTGGGAGCTGTGTGTAGTCCTGTGTAAGCCATGCCGAGTCCAGGGCAGGCCCCTGACCAGTGGCCCAGACCAGCCAGAGCAGACTTCAGGAGAGTTAATCACCAGCAGCCATGGCAGTTTCCAGACTTCTTAACCCATAAAAGCCAAAGAGAAAATGAAAGGTCAATGGGGAACACTGTTGGAACTGGGTGATGGGAAAGTATGTTCCACCCCTGCTCCCAGGGTGGGAGGTGGCAGAGGCACAGCGGCTGCAGCTGCTCCCACGTGGCTGGCTCACGAGCTCCTGGTCTGCAGATTATAGGGGGGCCAAGCAACCATTCATAGGTTAATTGCTCTTGCTTTGAACTGCTTGTATCTGTGTTAGAGTTTTTAGCAGTGGTCCTGGGGTAAGAAATGCCAGTGTGCCAGAGCTAGCGGTGGCTATAGAGAGGGTGCCCTCTTCACATCTCTGACAACATTTGTGAAAACTTCAGCAATTTGGGACACAGCTCTCCACTCTGGAAGCAGAGTTCTACCATAACAAAGAGTTCAAAAGCCTAGTAATTGCCTGGCAAGATGAGCAAGCAGAGGAAGCAAAATAAGACCAAAAATCTTTTTTGGGGGACAAAAAGGATCAAAACATAGAAACAGAAGAAGTAAACAAAGGCAAAACTCCTGCATCAAAAGCTTCCAAGAAAAATAGGAACTGGTTACAGGCCAGTAAGAGAAGTTGAGGAAAAACTGGGAAGAGATATGAGAATGATGCAAGAAAATCATGAAAAAGCAAGTCAACAGCCTGGTAAAGGAGACACCCACCACCCCTGAAAAAATACTGAAGAAAATAACACTTTAAAAAGTAGACTAACTCAAATGGCAAAAGAGGCCCAAAAAGGGGCATCCAGGTAGCACAGTGAGTAAGAGCACCGGCTCCAGTGTCAGGATGGCCTGGAGATTGAATCCGGGCTCAGATACTTAGCACCACACCCAGAAATAACTGGCTGTGTAACCTTGAGCAAGTTACTTAACCCCGATTGCTTAAAAAAAAAAAAGAGGTCCAAAAAGTCAATGAGGTGAAGAATACCTTAAAAAGCTGAATTGCCCAGATGGAAAAAAAAAACTCACTGAAGAGAATACTTCCCTCAAAACTAAATTAGAGCAATTGGAAGCTAATGATTTTATAAGAAATCAAGATATTATAAAACAGATCCAAACAATTAAAAACATAAAAGGCAATGTGAAATATCTCCTTGGTAAAACCACTGATCTAGAAAATAGTTTCAGGAGAGGTAATTTAAAAATTATTGGACTACCTGAAAGCCATGATCAAAAAAGGAGGCTAGAAATCATCCTTCAAGCAATTCTCAAGGAAAATTGCCCTGACATTCTAGAACTGAAGGGCAAGATAGAAATTGAAAGAATTCACCAATTGCCTAATTGAAAAAGATCTCAAAAAGAAAACTCCTAGGAATATTATTGCCAAATTCCAGAGTTCCCAGGTCAAGGAGAAAATATTACCAACATCCAGAAAGAAACAATATGGGTATTGTGGAAACACAGTCAGGATAACACAAGATCTAGCAGCTTCTACATTAAGGGATCAAAGGGCTTGGAATATGATATTCCAGAGGTCAAAGGAGCTAGGATTAAAACCTAGAATCACCTACCCCACAAAACTGTGTATCATGTTTCTGGGGAAAATATGGTCATTCAATGAATTAGAGGACTTTCAATTATTCTTAATGAAAAAAAAAACAGAGCTGAACAGAAAATTTGACTTTCAAATACAATAAGCAGGAGAGGGTAAAGAGGAAAAGAAATCATAAGGAACTTATTAAAGTTGAGCTATTTACATTCTGACATGGAAAAATGATCATTGTAACTTATGAGACTTTTCTTGATATGAAGATATTTGAAGGGAATATATATGTATACATACATATATGTATAGGAGGGTGTATGTGTGTATAAATCCATATGTGTGTATACATGTATACATAGACAGAAGGCACAGGATCAGTTGAATAGGAAGGGATGATATCTAAAAAATAAAATTAATAGGTGAGAGAGGAATATAATGAGAGAAGGAGATAGGGAGAGATAGAATAGGATAAATTATCTCTTATAAAAGAGGCAACAGAAAACTGTCACAAAGGAGGGGAAGAACAGGAAGGTGAAAAGGAATGAGTCAACCTTACTCTCATTGAATTTGGCTTCAGGAGGGAACAACATACACACTCAGTTGGGTCTTACCCTACAGGAAAGTAGGGGAAAGGGTATAAAGAAAGGGGATGATAGAAGGGAGGGCAGATTGTGGTAGTTAGAAGCACACACTTTTGACAAGGGACAGGGTCAAAGAAGAAAATAGAATAAGTGGGAGGTGGGATAGGATGGAGGGAAATATATTTAATCTTTCACAATATATCTACTATGGAAATGTTTTGCATAACTACACATGTACAGCCCATATTGAATTGCTTATCTTACCAATGGGTTTGGTAAGGAGGGAAGAAGAGAAAGAATCTGGAAATCAGAGTTTTAAAAACAAATGTGAAAAATATATTTTTATGTGCAACTGGCAAATAAGATATACAGGCACTGGGGTACAGCAATCCATCTTGTCCTACTAGAAAGTTAGAGGGGACCTGGGGGAGGATTTAAGAGAGAGCAGATTGGGGTAAGGGGTATTCAGTAGGCTTGCTATTTTGCTGTGGGTGGTAGGGGAAATGCGGGGGAAAAAATTGTAACACAAAATCTTGTGGAAATGAATGTTGAAAACTACAAATACACAAATTAAAAAAAAAAAGAAATTGTCAAGGAAAAGTGTCTGGATATTCTAGAACCAGAAAGTAAAATAGAAAGTAAAAGAATGTACCAAACACCTCCTGAAAGACATAACAAAATGAAAACTCCCAGGAATATAAAAGACAAATTCCAGAGCTCCATGGTCAAGGGGAAAATATTGCAAGCAGCTAGATAGAAACAATTAAAATATGGTGGAGCCCCATTTTGCACGTTTCTACATTACATGATTTGGCAGTTTCTACATTAAAGGATTAGAAATCCTGGAACATGATATTGTAGAGGGCATAAAGCTAGGATTGCAACCAAGAATCATCTACCCAACAAAACTTCGGGGGGGGGGATGGAAATTTGATGAAATAGAGGACTTTCAAATATACTTGATGCAAAGTCCAGAGCTGAATAGAAAATTTGACTGTCAAATACAAGACTCAAGAGAAGCACAAATAGTTAAACAGGAAAGAAAAATTGTAAGGAACTTAATAAAGTTAAACTTTTTACATTACTATATGGGAAGATGATACTTGCAACTCAGAAGAACTCTCTCATTATTGGGGCAGTTGGAAGGAGTTTATATAGACAGAGGACATAGGTGTTAGGGGTGAGAGAGGAATGCACTGGGAAGAAGTGAAAGGTAGAAGGGAGCAAACTATTTCACATAAAAGAATCAAGAAAGAGTTTTTACAGTGGAGGGGAAGATAGGGAAGGTAAGAAGGAGTGAGTGAATTATTACCCTCATTAGAACTGACTAAAAGAGAGAATAACACACACTCAATTGGTTATAGAAATCTATCTTACCCTACAGAAAAGTAGGAGGGGAAGGGGATAAGAGGGAGTCATAGAAAGGAGGGCAGATTTGGGGAGGCAGTAGTTGGATGTAAAACCCTTTTGAGGAGGGACAGGGTGAAAGGAGAAAGAGAATGTAATAAACAGAAGAAGAAATAGGATGGAGGGAAATACAGTTAACAATCATAATTGTGAAAAAAATTTAGAAGTAATTTCTCTAATAAAGGTCTCATTTCTCAAACATATAGAGAACTAAGTCAAATTCATAAAAATAAGAGCCATTCCCCAACTGATAAATTATCTAAAGATATGAACAATTTTCTGATGAAGTAATCAAACCTATCAATAGCCATATGAAAAAAAAAAATGTTCCAACTCACTGTTTACTGGAGAAATGAAAATTAAAACAATTCTGAAGTACTACCTCATACCTATTAGGTTGGCTAATGAGGCAGAAAAGCAAAGTGACAAAAGTTGGAGGGGATGTGGGAAGAATGAAACATTAATGCATTGTTGGTGGGATTGTGACCTTATTCAACCATAATGTAGAGCAATTTGGAAATATGCCCAAAGGGCTATAAAACCATTCATAGCCTTTGGTCTAGCAATAGCACTACTAGATCTGTCTCCAAAAAGAGAAAAAAAAGGGAAGAGGACTTATATGTACAAAATTATTTATAGCAGCTCTTTTACGGTGGCAAAGAATTGGAAATAGAGAGGATGCCCATCAGTTGGGGAATGACTGAAAAATTGTGGTAGGTGATTTTGATAGAATTTTATTGTGCTATAAGAAATGGTAAATTAGATGCTCTCAGAAAAACCTGGAAAGACTTAAAGAATTTGATGCAAAGTGAAATATGCTAGGTACGAGGCAACAGCAATATTGCAAAATGATCAACTGTGAATGACTTAGATATTCTCAACAATACAGCAATACAATGATCCAAGACAACTCTGAAAGATTTATGACAAAAAAATGCTATCCATTCCCAGAGAAAGAACTGATGGTATCCAAACACAGATTGAAATATACATTTTAACATTGTTATTCTTGAGTTTTTTTCTGTTTTCTTTCACATACAACATGACTAATGTGGAATTATATTTTTGCATGGCTACACATACATAACTATATTGAATTGCTTGCCTTCTCAATGAGGGAGACTGGGTAGTGAAGAAGGGAAAGAATTTGGAACTCAAAGTTTTAAAAATGGCACTAAAAATATTTTTACACATAATTGGGGAAAGTAAAATACTTAACACACACACACGCAAAAAGAATATGATCTCTTCAAGCCCAGGGACTGTTTGATTTTTCTCCTTGCAGCCCCAGGACCAAGTATCATGCCCAGCAAAAGGTCAATGCTGCTTAAATGTTTGTGGATTGATTTTGTGATAATATAAGCCTAGATCAAAGGTTCATAGGACCATAAGATTTAGAATGGAAATGAATATTACAAATCCCAAGTCTGTCATTTTAGAAAAGAAGAAAGTAGAGGCTGGATATATTATATCCATCTTTGTTTTGATCCTTGATTCCTGTGACATTGTAATCTTCCAAGAGCTAACTGGACATTTTTATTAAAATAAAAAACTCTTTAATTATTTATAAAGGCTGGTTTACAGTTTGGTCAGTTCCCTTAATTGCTGACAAATGACCCTTGGCATCACAGGAAGGATTCAAAGGTGGTTTATCTGGATAGTTCAAATCTTTTACAGTGATGAGGTACATAAACCACACTAATATTTGACTTTGCTGTTTAATTCTCTGCCTCTTTTTTTGATGTCTATATGAAATATATATGCATATGTATATATTTGTATCAATGATATATATCTATATATTCATAGTATTTATGTCCTCTCTTTTTATTTTATGCAACTTGAGGGTTGTCTTTTTACCTTTTATAGAACTTTCCTCAGTACCACATTCAAAGCATTACAATGTCCTTGAGGTGGTTCAACAAATGCTAATTTAAAATGACTTTCTCTAACCACAGCAAAACCACTGTGCATCATAACCGATTCATTTGCAAAATGGAAGTATATAAAGACTTGGTAAATGCCTGGAAGAAGATTCACTCTAAAAGACAAACAACTTATAACATTGAATTAAACTTAAATGTGCTTCCTTTAATTAGGCCATAGTTTACTAATGACCCTTGTTACATTTCACAGATGTCCTGCCATTAACTCCCTAGCTCATCTCTTTTGCTCCAGGCTCTTCCCTTCAAACTATCCTGCACAGTATTGCCAGCTAAAACTTCTCAATAAGTCACCTGTTTATGTCAGTTCATAACACCTAACCCTCCAAAGATTTCTCATTGATTACTAAACAAGTTTCAAAGGACTTAGTCTAGCAAGATCCAAGGCCGCTTCAGGATCTGGTCCCAGCTTACCTTTCTATACTTATCTCACAGGTTAATACTTGAATTACTTTACATCTACTTACTTAAATCTACATTACTTACATCTACTCTACTTCTCTGGTTTCCTTTGCTAGATTTTCATCAAAGGCACACTAATGGTGAGTGTCCCTCAAGGTCCTGTCCTAGCTCTACTTCTCTTCTCCTTCAAAATGGCTGCCTCCTAGGCATCTCAAAATCAGCATATCCAGTACTGAACTTATCTTTCTCCCTAAATTATTTCCTCTTCCAAACTCCCATTTCTCTAAAGTGAACACTATGCTTTCTTTCAAACAGGTTCACAACCTTATTGTCACCCTTGACTCCTTTCTAACGCTCTGCACATATCCAATCTACTGTTGAGTCTTGTTCTGTATCCACAATATCTCTTATTTATATCCCCTTTCTCCACTCAAACAGTTGCCATTCTGGTGTAGAACTTCAACACCAACCACCTGAATTCTATCTGGTGACTATAGTCTCTCCCTACTCCAATCTATAGTTCATTCAGCTTCTCAAGCTTATGACAAATGTAAAATCTTCTGTTTGGCAATTAAAGTTTATCAAAACTTGTCCCCTTCCTACTTTTCCCTTGAAATATTGCATTCTTTTGTCCTTTGCAACCAATAATCCATCTACCCAACTCTGTGTCTCTTCACCAGCTGTCTGCTACGTCAGGAGTGGCTCTCACTTCTCATTTCTACTTCCTGACTTCCCTGCCTTCCTTCCAAACTCAGCACAAATCCTACCTTCTGAAGAAGGCCTCCTCTTCTTTTCAACAATTACCACCTTCCCTCTGAAATTACCTTTTATTTTTACTGCATATACTTTTGTGCATATTTTGTTTTCATGTTGACTCTTTCATTGAGGTCCTTGAGAACAGGAACGATGTTTTTGCTTTTTTTTGTACCCCCAGAACTTAGCACAAGGCCTAGAAAATAAGCTCTTCATAAATATTTTGACTATTTCTCTCCAAAATCATCACATGGTTTCCTACCTCTGTGTTTCTGTTCATAGTGTTCTTCCATAACAAATCCTCTGCCCTCCCTCTAGTCTCATCTATGACTTTGAATGAATTATCCATTTTTCAAGGCCCAATTTGACTGCCACCTCCTTTGTGGAGCTTTCTTTGACACTACCAGCATGAAATGATCTTTCCTTTATCTGATCTCAAAACACTATACTTTTTATGCACTTTTCACATTATAATTAACATATTTAGCTATTTATGTATATGAATCCTCCTCATACATTGTAAAACACTGTAAATCCTTAAGGGCATGGAAAATATCCTTTTTTCAGTTCTTATAAAAGGAGTACTACTCTCTGCTTACCTCTAATATCTGTTTACTATACAAAGTAAAATTTTAATAAATGTTTATTAAATGAATGTACATTCAAATTACATTTCAAAATGAAGTAATATAAGTAAACACCTTTTTGTGGTTTGCTATGTTTTGTCTTATACAGATGATGCTTGCGGTTATACCAACATATTTGTTTTAAGTCTCTGAGCAATCAGTAGCATCTTTACTTATGTTGGTAAAAAAGGCTTGTTCCAAATACTTTTGAAAATGTTCAATGTAATCCTCCACTGCTCAAATATCCTCTCATCAAGGTCTTCCAAGCTTTGATTTTATCTGGTCTTACAGTAACCTTTGGGACTTCTCCTTTCATTTATTTTTTAGAAACCACTTTTTTTACTCTTCATAATGCTTTTTTTTCCCCACTTACAAGACTCTTTTCTTATATTTCTGTTGGGACTATTATTCTCTTAGATGACTTTGATGGTTTATTGACCCAAGTTTTTGCTTCATCTCCCTGTTATTCTTCCATTTTTAAAATAAATTCTCCTTTCTGCTGTTAAGATATTTTCTATCATTTGTGTTGATCCAGGATGGCAGTTATTTTTTCTTTTGCTCCTACTTGTTTTCTGGATTTCTGAAATAAATCTAATCCTAGTGTTAAATAACATCAACTCAAATGCAGTTTTCCTGCAATCTTTCTATCCTGGCCTTTAAAACTAGAATCCTAGTTAATCTTTGGAACATAAATGGACCTTTCCAAAGCACACTTTCTCTTCTTGTGCTTGTTTCTGACAGAAACAAAAATGAGGAAGGCAATCACATTACGGTATCAAGCTTTTTCCTTCTTCTGGAATGAAAACTTAAAAAAAAAAGATTCAAAATTCTTTTGAGGTTTATACTACATTTACAATTCAGAACTATTTTGGGTTTTATTAAACTCAAATCATTTGTAAAATATAGTAGCTTTAAGATATTTTTCCATGTCCTAAAAGAATCTCATGATCCTTTTCTTACTTAATGCCATGAATCTCTTTTTCAGATCAATAGAAAACAAATCTTACTTTTGTTGTACTCTTTAAAATCAGATGAAGATATACTTTTTCTTATTACTTCAAGCAAAATATCATTTTGATTCTGTGACATTTAAATTCATTTTATATTGTGCATATGTATGTATGTATATGTGTATATATATATGTATATATATATATATATGGGTTCAGTCATTTTCAGTTGTCTGACTTCATTTTTCTTCTTCATGACCTCATTTGAGGTCTTCTTGACAAAGATATTGTAGTAGCTTGCCATCTCCTTCTCTAGCCCATGTTACAGATGAGGAAACCAAGTCAAACTGGGTTAAGTGACTTTCTCAGGATCACACAGGTAGTAAGTGTCTGAGACAGGATTTGAACTCAGGAAGATGAGTCTTGCAGACAAGCCCAACACAGATTTCATCTAAAACTGTGACCATATAATCTACTTTTGCCTTTGCATGCCCAGTCCAATGCTTGTTTATGATTTTATATGTGGAAATAGATCAAGGAAATTGAAGAATCAGTGAATAAGTATTTTAAGAGCCTACTATGTACCATTTACTGTGTTAGATTTGGGGGGATACAAAGGTAAATACATGACTGCTCCTCTCTTCAAAAATTTTTTTTATTCCATTGGAGGAAATTACATGCATGCATATAAATAAAAATTTATACTAAGTATATGAAATGTAATAGAGGGAAAAGGGATACTACTAGCTGGGAGGATCAAAAAATACTGTTTTTGGAAGTATCACTTGATTTTAGCTTTCACTGAATGAATATATGAATCTATGAATCAATGAGCAAGCATCCATCCATTAACTACTTAATTTGTGTCAGGCACTGTTCTAGGTGCCAGGGACAGAAATAAAAGAGAGAGAGTTCTTTTCTTTAAAAAACCTGCATAGTAACAGGAATACAACACATAGAGAAGGTTGGGAGCCAGTGAAAGGAGGCATTTAATGAAAATAAAAATGCTGATTTCATTATTTTTTCTAGAGCAGGAGGAATATGGATAGGAAATGAAGAGAGAGATGAAGGAGCAGTAGGAAAAATGACTTGATGCGCATGTTGGGTAAGACCTGTGGAAAGCTAAATGAGATACACACCATGGTCTGGGGCTGTGTAGATACAGTGGATTGAATTGAGTTTTGACTCACTCATGGTAACTTGGTCCCAGAGATCCTTTCACAAGTTCATGGATTAATTCCAAGGGCTGGAGCAGAGATGGGGGAAGAAGTGTGACCTTTCTCTTGAGATTTAGTCCTGATAATACTTATTCCTGGTGGAAAGAAGGGGTGAGGGAAGAGAAAGTAACCCAGAAAATAGAAAAGTGCATTGTACACATGTATATGTATGTGTAGATAGATAAGATAGATGTTTGTGTGTATACATGCACATATACATATATACTCTTTTAAATTTGCTTTTTCAAGGACCTTCTGGAATGTCCTATATACACCAAAAAATAACATGACATGAAAGTTGGAGCTAGGCCTTTAGTGCTTCATATTTTTATCAACGTTATGTGAATGGATGGACTTATTTCCATGTTCAGCACATTAGCAATAGAGTTTGCAGCTTAAACAACAGGCTAATGTTATTGAAGGGTCATCTGGTACTCTTCCTGACAACTACGAGGATAGCCTAAATACTGGAAATGAATATGCGGTGCCAATCTTTCAAAATAATTGAGGGGAGGGATTACTTTAAAACTGAAAATTATGCACTAATTAGTTTAATGCTAAAATTATGGGAGATACCAGCACAAAGTAGGAAGTAATAAATTCATTTGCAAAGAACTGAAATAGCAAATATCCTGGAAGGAATCAATACTGCTTTCTTAAAAGCTAATACTGCCAGGCCAATATGACAGATTCTGGAATGATAGCCCCTTGGGATGATGCTGTAGCATTAGCGTATCCATCTAAACTCCACTGGAGATTTCGCTGCTAACTTTATGTTCTCATCAGCTAGGCTGTGCAAAACCCTTGTGACTAGTGCTTTTTGGGATCCCTAGCCATCCAGAGGAAGAACTGCGTAAGGTTCTAAGACAACTTGTCCTAGACTCCATAACATTTCATATTTCTATCGTTGATCTAGAGGACAAAGTGCATTTATTCCTCAAAATTATAGGTTATACCAAATTAGAAATGGTGGGATACAAAATGATCTACCAAAGAACATCCAGATGAAATAAATAAAACAAATGCCCTATCACTACTCACCTTAATATTGATCCAGCATCTGCCATATGTATATTTATGATTGAACAGCAATTTTAAGAGAATGATTTTAACAGTATGCTCCTTCATTTGTTCCATTAGTTTTAAAACCATGGTAAATGCCAATCAATGTTGTGGGTTTATAAACTCTTCCTGTATACCAGCTAACTCTTGAGTCTCAAGACAGTGACTTCAGAGTCAGGTTCTTTAAATCGGTATTTACAAGTTGCACTGAAGCTCTTGTCCCAAGTTCAAGTAGTTGACAGTTTTAAAAAAAAATGACTAGTGGATTAAATGACTCAAGGCTTGTGTGTTTACTTGTTTGTTTTCAGTATCTCTTTATTTTTCCATATATAGGATGACCCCAGAAAAGTCTAAGAGGAGTTTTAAGCTTAAATGGCTTAAAAATAGGCTAAGACTTTTGGGACAATTTGAAAATAATTACTAGTTAAACTCCCTCCTATCCAATTAGAATTTTTAGTTCACCTAAGGACTTACTCACGCCCAGAAAGAATTATACTAGAGTGTACCCCTTATCATATCTTCATTATACCTATGAGTTGTGCAGCAGACCACTGGCTCTATCCAAAGACCCAGGCTGTGAATTCTCCAAGTTCTGGGAATTGGAGTACTCCTTCTGTTATGGGCATTCCAGTATACTGAAATATTCAATTGAGCTCTAGGAATTACAAGGAAGAAATACATATCCATAGATACTTTGAATGGTTTCTGTGGTATGGCGATGTACCCCTCCACCCCCTTACACAGACATACAGAGAGGGAAGGAAGAAGGGAAAGATGGAGAGAGAGAGACAGAGAGAGAGACAGAGAGAAAGACAGAGAGACAGAGATACAGAGAGAGAGAGAGAGAGAGAGAGAGAGAGAGAGAGAGAGAGAGAGAAAGAGAGAGAGAGAGAGAGAATAGGATAATAAGACTATGACAGTATTATAGACTAGGATTAAAATAGAGAGTACACATCTAGTAGTAAGTGTGTATGTGTATATATGTGTGTGTGTGTACACACACACACATACATACACCACTAGAAGTACAGTAGGTTTCCATGGTACAATAATGGGGAGATGAGGGTGTTATACATTAAAAGTTGGCTACAGAGCTAGGAAAGCCTGGGTTCAAGTCCTGTCTCTGATACAGACAAAATGACTACATACTCCTGTGCAAGTCATTTAAGTTAATTATCTAAGCATCCTTCTAAGACTATAAATTACGAAATGAGTATAGGAACTTTCTTCACTGGAGAGTTCTCTATACCAATAAAAACAAGGGTCCAATATAAGAATATACTTATCTGTCTGTGTCTGTATAATTTGTGTGTCTACATGAAGACACATGTATACATATATATTTTGATATATAGGAACATATTATTATTTTCCTAAAATATTGTAGAAACTGCCAGTGTTCTTAGGAGTCAATTCTACTTATTTCATAGTAATATCAGAGAACTAATACTTTCTTTAAACTAGCAATCTGGGCATTCCATGAACTAAATGCTTCATTTCTCAGATCTGGGTGTATTTTCTTGCTGTCTGCAGTGCCTGGAACACTCTCCCTCCTCCATTCTGACTACTGACTTCCGTGACTTCCTTTAAGTACCAACGAAAATCCCCCTTCCAGAGGAAGCTTTCCCCAACCCCTGCTCCTAATAGTAATACCTTTCCTCTTTTTATTATTTCCTATTTATCCAGTATATAGTTTGCTTTGCATATATTTGTTTGGATGCAGTCTCTCCCATTAGACTGTGAGCTCTTTGAGGGCAAGGACTACTCTTTTGATTCTTTTGTATCCCCAGTCCTTAACATGGCACCTGGCACACAGTCAAACTTAATAAAATATCTATTGATTAATTGCTATAATTTAAATCCTAAGCAACCTGGTTTTACAAAGCCAAAAACTGAAACTCTTTGCAAGGAAATAAATGCATCTTTCTCTTTGAGTGCAAATAAAGCTATCCAATTTGCTAAAACAAATCTTCAAAGGATAAGCCAGCATCCACAAAATCCCCGATGTGAATTTCCTAAACTGGAGAGTATTCTTAAAGACTCTAAGACAGACTGTAGAGAACATAAAATCTCAAGACAAGTATTTCCAAAATAAAATATCTAGTGTTTAAAATAGAAGTGTTGAAGATCAGTAGAAAAAGATTTGGCTTGAGGACATCAAAATGTATGAAGTGAATACAAGTGAAATGCAACCTCTGGTTTCCAAGAGCAGAGTCAATGTCGACTTCCAAAGGCCCTTGTGTTAGCTGTAGACTCTCCCAAGAGATCAGTCATGGTGAATTCTCTGTCAGGTTCAGTTCAAAGTATTTTCTGAAGCATTCACCGTTGCCTAAGCACTTTATGGTGTGTGTGTGTGTGTGTGTGTGTGTGTGTGTGTGTGTGTGTGTGTTGGTGAGAAGGACAGGGATGGGAAGTAGAGGAGTCACAAAGTCTTGACTTTCAAGAAGTATGCATTTCCCTGGTAAGAGATAAGCCATCTACAAGAGGAATTGTGAAAGCATAAGATACCAGGTTATGTTAATTCATATGAAATAAGAGGTACTGACTAGAAATATTATAGTTTAAGAAAATGGAGGATATCACCTACACTGGAGTTATCAGAGGTTATTCAATTTTGTGACTCCACTTTTCCTGATATATTTTAGTTATCTATAACTAGAGTCCCTATTCCCATTTTCCCCCAAATTATTGCCTAGCACACTGACTCACTCATGAGGTGATGAAGAGATATTTATTGAATGAGTCAATATTGCCTACAGAGATGTACTGATCTTTCTATTACTTTTGCAGTGCCCTTGTTGCAAAAGATGTTAGTAGAAAAGAAGCAGAACAAATTGATCTAAGAGTATTAAGATGACTGTACATGCAAAAACATTTATTTGTTTATATAGACATATTTCATCTAGAAAAGTGTGGCATCAAAGAATTGTGAATTTATAGATGGAAAGAAATTTAGAGGATATCAGGCACAATTCCTTCAATTCACAAATGAGGAAACTGAGGCTCAGAGATTTTAAATGACTTGTGCAAGTTCATACAGCATGCTATGTGCTTAGGCTAAGATTTGACCCAAGGTCCTCCTGACTTCCAGTTCAGTGATCTACCCCCTAAATCAGATTAATTCTGGGTTATGTAGGCTCTTATCATCTTGCTCCCCATCCCCTTCTCTAAAAGTGGGGTTGCTACACTGGATATGTGTCTGCAGAAAGGTTTCACGCAGTCACAATTAAAGTCACAATTAAAAAATTTTACCTTGCTCAACATCAAATAGATAGCTTAGTAGGAAGGGATGATGGGAGGCACAATGAGGAAAAATAGAAGGCAAAGGATTTGCTATAAAGGCATGATTACAGGCAGCAAGCTATAGAAGAAAAGTACTGGATTGGGCATAAAGAGATTTAAATTCAATGTATGACATAAAATCACATATGAGCTGTATGCCTTTGAATAAGTAGGCTAACTCCTTTGGTCCTCAGTTTCCTCATATGTAAAAAGGAGACAATTGTGATTTTTCTATAATATTATTCTCACAAGATTATAGTAAAGACTGTAGCAAATGGGAAAAAAGCCATAGGAGCCATTTAGTACTACTCTCTCACTTTTCAGATGAGGAAATTGAGGTCAAGAGTTTTGGATGAATTTTCTAAGGTTCCTTAGTTGGTCAAGCTGAGATTTGAATGCATGAATAAGGTTTTATTAATTGCTTACAATGTGTTAAATACTGTGCTAAGCACTGCGAATAGATATTAAAAACAAAAACAAGTCAACTTGGCTATGTTCCTTTCCTATGCCACTACATTGAACCATATACCCATGCTTCATGAACCTTAAAGCATTATATAATAGTCAGTTATTATTCTTGTTCTTCTTATTTTTGCTAATCCTGTATTGTATTAGCTATTGCCCTTTGTCCCGACCCTCCAAAAAATCATTCTTTTAATTGCTTCTAATTCTAGTAGCTCTCTGTGCCCAAGGTTCACTTCATGCAACCACATAAAAGAACACCAAAACCATTTTAAAGAAATAATAAAATCGGACTTTCCAAATAATCCAAACAATAACATTTGGAACCCAGCGTTTTCCGCAATCCCTCTTTCCCCCTCGACCCACCTCCCAACCCCACCACTGCCTTTTCAATTTCAACAGACTAATCACATTTAGTACTGGTTCTCTAGCTATTATAAAGGAAAAGATTTTACTGCCACTGTGCCAAATACTTGTGTTGATTACCTGGAATCATCTCCTACTTTAATATTTGAACTGAATAAAGAAAAGTTCTTTGGAAAGAATCCAGCTGCTCTGAATTTCTGAGTCCTTAAGAATCAAACAATAGAGGAGCATCCATCTAGTCTAAAGCAGTGGCATCCTGTTTTTTGATGAGCAGCTCTCTAATAACTCTCAGTTGAAAAAGTTCCAAGAAGACATTGTATAACATCTTATGGATCCTTAGAGCATTTAGCATTCATACTCAGCTTTTCTAAGAAGGTAACATTGTATTTAGTGGTTTATTGAAGAGGAAGGGCTTTTTTTGGTGGTACTGTCCAGGTAAGTTGCACCAATATTTTATCTTTAAGACTTTATTACTACATTGTCAATTGAAAGTATCATAAAATCAGCGACAGTACCCCCTTATGTGGTACAAACTTTAATCCTTTTATATCAAATACAGAAATAGATCAAGTATAATCTAGTTTGGGAAACTGTTACTTGAATTGCCAGATTCAGTGCAAAATAAACTAAACAGTGTTCTATTTGCTTGTAATAAAGGAAATTACCTGAATGGCTGTCTTTGGCATCCACTTCTGGGATGAGACCCTTTTGCAAAGAATTATATATGGTAAACCAAGCAAGGTTATAGATTAGAGTTGTCTTTACTCCAGCTCCATGTCTCTTCTACTCCTACCATTATGAACTGGGTTCCTTTCTTTTTCAAGTTTTCATTCAAGTATTTTTAAAGCACATATAGCTATTGGAATTAGATCTGGTCTTCTATAAGTAAATTTCAGTATATTTAAAATATTTATTTAAAATTCAAATATTAAATAAATATTTAAAATATTACTAAAATTGGCTATATTCAGTTATGTTCAAAATACTTTTAATGCTTGAAATATTCATATCATGAAAGTGGGAGCATTTGACTCTCAATCATGATATCTTTAAGAAAATAAAGTGACTCATGCAAGAAAATTCCTTGCAGTTGTAGTTCTAAACAATGAATAGACACACACCCAAAAGAGATGTAACTTCAAAGTCATTTTGTCCAATGCCTTTATTTTCCTGATAAGACAACTGATACTCAGAGAAAGTGAATAACTTACTCAAAGTCACACTGGTGAGAAGTGACACTGTTGGGATGTAAAGAAAGTTTCTCTGCTTACAATCAAATAAAAATACATGTTTCCACTGTACAAACTGTGATATTAATGGGAATCAGATGATCCTTCCCATCCATTAATAGGCCTGTGTGACATGTTTTGAGCCTGAGTCACATGAACCTGAATCACATGAGCCTGTGATGGGAGGAACTTGTCAAACAGGTAGAACAGAAAGGAGTGGAGCAGGAAGTGTAGGTAAGGCAGAGCTGAGAGGGAGTGAAGTAGAGCTGAGAAAGAAAGAGGAGGCATAGAGAGGCAGAGAAGCTAGTGTGGCTTAGAGAGGGGCATTTTGCCTAAAGGAGCTTATTTTGGGGGAGTCCTGACAGTGGAGGCTTGGGAATGGTGGTGCTCCCTGCACTGGTAATGTGTACCAACTTCTTATTACCATGGTAGATTTGGCTTCCTGGTATATGAATAAATATTTTAGTTTTGTCCTCAAAGAAGAGAATCATTTGTATATTTCATTTCAAACATGGAAATATGTCTGTATATTTATAACACCTTCTGTGGGTATCTCATTGGTGAAATATTTGTTGTCATGAACAGGATCACAAGATACAAAACCTCTACTCAGAAACAGGAAGGCTCTAAGGAAGGAAATAGGTATCCTGGGATGGGAGGATTTACCTTAGTCCTCCCTGGAGAGAGAATAGGCTTAAAGCACAGGACCTTGTGAAAACCGGAAACCAAGGCTACAGAAGGGAAAACCCAGAGATTTAGAAAGATGTTTGTAATGAATACCAATATAACCAAAGGAAAGAAATGACAGAGGTGTGCAGAAGAGGCTGGACATTGTTAACAAGTTATTGTATTATATGTAAAAGTAGAGACAAATTGCTTGAGGAAAAGGTTCAGCTGGAAAAGAAACTAACTGATTTGCATGAGACACTTTCTATGCAACAGCATCCTCTTTTAGAGTATAGCAAGTTAGAAAGTATATTTTGTTAGAAGAAAAGGTGGCAGTGAGTTTAGCTCAGAAACAGAAGAGAAAAACTAACAAGAAAAAGGTACATGCAACCCTTGCACAGGTTGGGCTTGACTGGGACCCTGGTAGGAAGATGTGTGGGAGGAAAATGAAAAAAAAAAAACCTAGATAAAGAGGCCTCTAGGAGTATAAATATTTATCTAATACTAAGAAGGAAGCAGGAGAAACAGGTGGGCCACAGAGTGTTTAGGGAAGAAACTGAGGATTTTACTTAGCAGGAGGTCACAAATACTTTAAATCAAATCACCCACAAAATGGGATAAGAGCTAATATCTTGTATGGTGAGAATCAGTGATGAAGGGGCCAGAGGAGTAGGGATAGATAACATAGAATGTTTGAAATTCATAGGTATTAGTCAGAATCCTTTTATACAACAAACTTTTAAAGACTATTATATTTAAGGAGGTAACAATGGAATTAATCTGTTAGTTTTGCCTGCAGAGGGATATAGTAAGCAGTATCCCACTGACTCTATGTGGCCTAGTGCAGATAGAAACTGGTATTCACTTAGAGACTGTATAAGAAAGTTAAAGGAATAGGTAATGAAAATGGCTATCATGGTCAGAGATGCTGATGTTTATCATAGCATTCCCTTAACAGGTCCTCATAGAAATATCATAGTGAAGTCTGCTCCTCCTGCTTATAAATACCTAATTCTAACTCTACTAATTGGGGAAATAGGATGTTCTCTTTTGGAGGTGCTTGATAAGATTTCACAATTAAGTGATGTAGGGGAATGGGGAAAAGAGAAATTTCCTCAAGAGAGAAGAGCAAATAACCATGAATTCAAAGTCAGGATAGATTAACAAGGAAATAATTATTTACTATTTTATTAAGAGCAGGGACAGATTTTAGAAGAATAGATGGTATTCCAACTAACAAACTATATAAGATGCATCAAGAAAAGGGACTTAATATTAGATGGAATAAGGAAGTAAGAACTGTCCCCTGCAAATCTTCCTGAATCATTGTGTGCAAGTTCATCATTCCTGCAGGGATAATAGGAAATTGATCAAGCCACAGCTCAGATTAAAGGAGTACATAGATTAGATTGTAGACCTCATGTCAGTCTAACCATGCATTGTAAAACTGTTGTAATTGTAAAATTGTTGTAATTGTAAAATTGTAAAAGATGCTGTAATTGTTGTTTATTTAGGAGAAGATGATTACCAAATTGCGCCCTTAACTCACATATTTTACTGTGAATAAGGCTATGATAGTGGGTTCATGGACTGCAGGAGCATGGCTGACACTATATTTATACTGTTTCTGGTTAATGTCTCTTTATTATTTTTGGCTTTTGTTTGTTTAACCTGCTTTCTAGATTTGTCTCCTGCAGGCTTAGTGCCCTATACTTGTAGATGACTGACTGCTTAAGCTAGACATCACCCTCTATCCATGACTGCGAGGTGTCACCCCTGGACCTGGCATCAACTAAGCTGTGGATGCTGACTAAAGAACTGACCCCTCTAATAGGACCTCTTGGGGCAGGGACTATTCTACATCCAATCTCAGCAGAAAATAGTTACAGAAGAAGATACCTTTGTCCCTTACCCCAAGTGATATTGAGTCCCATTCATTGGAGGAGGGAATGATGGGGTGCTTGCACTCAAGCCCCCACTCTAAGATATCGTTTGATGTGTTTATTTTGTGTTATCCCTGCTTATGGTTGTGAAGATATATTGATACCCGTTACCCCTAAACCCCCTATTTAATGGACCTATGTAATGGACACAAAATATCTTGGGGCCAAATGTAATGTTAATGGAAATGGGAAGATCTTTCCCATTCATTAATAGGCCTATGTGACAAGCTTTGAACCTGAGTCACAAGAGCTTGTGGTAGAAGGAGCTTGCCAAACAGGTGGAGCAGGGAGGGGTGGAATAGGAAATGTGGATGAGGCAGAACTGAGGGAGACTGAGGTGGAATTGAGAGAAAGGAGAAGGAAAAAAGAGACAGAACACCCAGTGTGGCTGCAAGAGGGGAATTTTGCCTAAGGGAGTTTGTTTGTGGGGAGGTCTGACAGAGGGAAAACTTGGGGATGGCAATGCTCCCTGCATTGGTAATGTGTACCAACTTCTTTATTACCATGGTGGATTTGGTTTTCTGGTATATGAATAAATATCTTGGTTTTGTCTTCAAAGAAGAGAGTCTATTATATCATGTGATTCAAACTTGGAAATATGCCTGCATATTCATACAAGCTGCTGTGGTTATCGCACTGGTAATATACAAACTTAGTCACATTATCAAAAATTATTTACAGAGATCACCATGGATCAGTTCCTTATTGGTCAGGAGAGTTAGCAATCCCAATAGATATAAGAAGCAAGCCCTTAATGAATCATTGTCAAGAGAGAAGCATCATCAGCAAGAGAGTCTGACATTAGTGACCTGGATATCATACTAGTCCAGTTGAAGACAATAATAAAATTTGCAAAGAAAATGGACAAAAAAAGATTTAGAATAGTTTTCTCTACAAATGACAATATCTGAGGCATGGGGGTGGGGGGTGAGAACATCTGAGTTAAACAAAAAGATTAAAAGCTGTGACACACCGAGTACCCACTTCACATGTGAACTCATAGTGTCAAGTTCATCAGGAAATAGTAGAGAGAAACCATTAATAATCATATGAACAGTTTTATATTCCTATGGTGGAGTAATCCAAACAAAGAACCATGATAACTAAAAAGTGTGGAGAAGAAAGTAGCTATTTCTGCCAATGGCAAAGATGAGGACTACATTTCACTTAGCCTTTGGTCTCCTATAAGCAGCATATAAAAGCAAGGAGACTCATAGCTTTTGTACTGAAATTTTAAGGCTGGGTCATCATATAGCTATGACAGAACTGTGTGTTGGAAGTGGAGGAATACAGTCAGATTAGACTTCTCTGTAGCAAAGCAGTATAACTCAATATGACATTGTCTCCTCCTCTTAAAATCTAGAGCTATATACAGCAGTAGTTGTTGATATTTTCTTGGTTGAGTTTTTTCAGTTTAAGATCCCTTTTCCCCATTACTTTCATATCTTTCCCTTTCTCAGATAACTTGTAAATATATCTATCAACACTTTCATAACTGTATCTTTCCAACACAAATATGTCCCTGTATCTCTATAACATGTATTCTCTGGCTTTCTTTCCCAGAGCCTGGCAGGCTACAGCTATCCTCAGAGTTCCAGGAAGACTAAGGGATTTGTGGGTGGTGCATTTCCTGTGTTTCCTATATTGTTAGGAAACCAGATGCTAACACCCAGTTCTATTTTTTTTGCCTAATTCAGGATGGTTTTTAAACAGGGATATTTACTTTAAATATAGCAAGGCTTAAAATACAAACATTTCCTTAAAAAAATTCAGGGTACAATCTCTTCTATACCATCTTAATTTATGGAAATGGGGAGCAGTGTTGTGGTGTGGAGATTGGGATTATAACTTAGCTTATTTCCTATGTATCAGCATTGGTCACACCAATTTAATTTCCAGTTAATTGTTATTCCTTGCCCCTCAGTACATCAGTGCTAGGCTTCCTGTTAAACCCAGCCTGGATACCAACTCCTTGATTCCTGCGATTCATTCCTCCAACCAAGGATAGAAATGCCACTCCTTTAAAGCATTGCAATCCATTTTCTTACGGGGCCATACAGCTTCAGAAGGAAAAAAATTTCTCATACTTATTCCCATGTTGAATGGTCTCTTACCCGACATCATGAGTGAAAGGGTCTATTGAACTTCCTCAAATGAAGCAAATAGATAAAGTTGACTAGAGCCTTTTTGAAGATGCCAATAGTTCTGGCTATGGAGACAGTCAGAAAAGGGTCTTTCTAACCATATGGTTAGCTAACAGGAACCAGTTACAGAATGTCTACAGATGTTCCACAGTAACTCTAAAGCAATCATCTTACCATCTCTACCATCATGATTATCTCAGAAGAAAGTATCCTAGGGTCTTTCATGTGGAGAGTTTACATCAACCAAACAAGTTGATAAGTTCAATTTGCAACACCATGTTACAATAATTTCCTCATTTTAAGATTAAAAAGTAATAAAATATCTCATGACATCTTTTACTATTCTTATATTGAGCTTTAAGGAGTTTATTTTAAATGAAGATTTCTGAATATAGTCATAATAACTCTGATCTCCCAATTAAGAAAAATTCCTAAAACCTAAGAAGAGATTGAAGTCTTTGCCTAACCTTGTATTCGTAGCTATCTTTAGTTAAACTCGGGCTTCTTCATCTTTGATGCAAAATTCATTTCCCTGGAAATATTTGGGTAACAAAGCAGAAGATTATATTATACTGACTGTGGCTAGACAAACACATGGAGCAGAAAGTGGGTAAACAAAGCTAATCTTTTTCTTGTGTCATCCCTCAGCCTCTCTGTTATGCTCATAAAGCCAAAGTCTTTCCCCAATATTTTTCCCTCTCTATCTTTCTTTTAATATGTGCCTTCTCCATCTTCTTGAATTCAGATGAGATTCTCAGACTGTATTTTTGCCTTGACGCTGATAGCTTCTCCCTTATACAAAGTTCTTAGGAAGTCAAGTCACTTAAGCAGTTGAATTTCCTGATTCACTCTAAATTTTGATTTATTGATTTAATTTTAAAAAGTATTTGTACAAAGGGTGTTGTGGTGGCTTCTAGTTTTCACCCAACCCTTATATTTGTTGGGTCAAATCTAGTTGTTTCCCTGTCTTATCTTTCTTTAGCACTCTTTTGCTTCTATAAACACAGAGTAATGGTGATATTAAGTCAAAATATAGAGTTTCAAATGTCATGATAGTTTTTTAAAGTTATAAAACTTTTAAAGTTTTTTTAAATTCTTCCATTTTCACCCTTCTTCAATTTTTAAATTCTTAATTGTCCTAAAAACAATTTTGTTTAACTTACCTCTGCTAAACTTTCTTTAATGTTATATACTCTAGCATTTTTCTCTGTTTTTTGAGGAAAGACTCCATAATCCTCCATGACTCTTCTCCACAATATTTTATGAATGATTTAATACTCTCTATCAGTATTGCCTTTGGATACCATTTCTCTGCTTGAAAAAAAAAAGTAAGGTTGGGCAGCTAGGTGGCACAGTGAATGGAGCACTGGCCCTGGAGTCAGGAGGACCTGAGTTCAAATACAGCCTCAGACACTTGACACAATTACTAGCCATGTGAATTTGGGCAAGTCACTTAACCCCAATTGCCCTCCAAAAAGCAAAAAAAAAAAGGCACATATTTTTCATCATTCTGATCTCCATAACAAATATAATGATTAAAATATATGAAATTGTGGGGCAGCTAGGTGGCGCAGTGAGTAAGAGTGCCAGCCCTAGAGTTGGGAGTACCCGGGATCAGTTCTGGCCTCAGATACTTAACACCCACACAAAAAAACTGGCTATGTAACCTTCGGCAAGTTACTTAACTCCAATTGCTTTAAAAAAGCGTATGAAATTGTTATAGTCCATGTCAAAGACATGTTCTCTGTCCATTAGTCATATATTTTGTTTTTTCCTCCATGTATTTCCTCCATGAATCAGAATCAATCACTTTTGGCATTGAATACACTAGAAGTTCCTACTCTCATGATAGAACTGAAGTGATCTTAGGTTCTTGATGGTTATGCCAGTAGAAAGTAAGCCTTGGCATGTTTCACCAATGTTGGAAAATTACTGAGTACAGTTCTGAACACATTATCTGCTTTTTGAAAATCATCCTAGATGAATATGGAGAGGCTCAGCTTTGCTGGGCTGGCCAGAAAAGAAAAAAAAATGAAATAATGTAAATAAAAATGATCCTCAGTTCTAAGCAATAACCTTCTCTTAATGCAATAACAGTGGTAAATTAGTAGAAAAGAGGCAGAGGATGTTAAGAATCATCATTTTAGCATATTTGTAACTTTTATTTTTACAGTTGACATTCTAAACATTGTCCCATGACCAAAAAGTGGACTATCAATTATGATATTTTTTCACTGTAAAAGAAACCAGAAGAAAGTCATGGCAAAATTAAATCATCGTTTAGCAGTTCTCCTTGAGCAGATAAATAATAGGTAGAGTTGGTTTTAACATGCACCCAGTGGCAACAAGAAATATTTCACTAGCCATAAGATCATTTCATATTCAGTATTCATGGTAAGCAATTGCAAAAAGAACACTTTAGAGTAATTCCAGTTTATATGCCAACATCTGTTTCAGAGGATGAAGAGGTAAAAAAAAATTGTAAGAACTCAGTAATAACTTCCAAGTTATACCCACATAGACATTAATACTTAGTGATTTCAGTGTAAAGGTAAAAATAGGTGAGAATAGAAAGAAATATGTTGTAAAACATATCAGGCAAATGGATTTTGGGAAGATAAAGACCTATAGACTTTTGCTAGAGCAAAGCCTCAAGGTTATATAACATGAGTACCTTACTTCCTTGAGGAAAATAACTGGCAGGCACTGAATATGATGAGTAAAAAATAACATTAAAATCAATTGCATTTTAACAGAAAGGAAATGACAGTTTGATTATTGATTAGGGGAGTCCTTCCTGAATTGGCTGTCTGTGTATAGTCATACCACCAACTTGTTAGTTGACAAAGATCTTAATTCCTTCAATTCTCTCCAGGCTGCAATTTCAAACACTGGAAATATTTTCTGCCTTTATGGCTTTTTCTCCTGATTGGCTGGGGTTCCTCCCAGAGCCTCAGTTTTAAGGAGGATGCTCAGACTAGCAATGAATTAATTTTGCTTCAGGCTACTCCTGATTATCTGGACTTTTTCTACCATAAACTTGTATTAGTATCCTACCATCCCTCTTTAACCTCTTCCTCCCTTTCCCATAGTTTTAACTTCCTTTATGTTATTCCACTAGATTTTAAGTTCCATAAGGGCCAAGCCCATCTTTTTTTTTTTTCTCCTTGAATTTGTCTTCCCAGAGACAGTATCTCGCATAAGGTAAGTACTTAATAAATGCTTATAGACTGATGATCAAATTGAGTACAAAACTAGAAAAATGCATGGTGGCACATTGATAAAATTCAATTCTGCTCTATTTAAATAAATTATTAAAATAAAAATGGCCAATAAATGGAATAATCTAACTAGGACAGCAACACAGAGTACAATTATTAAAAGACATGAACACTTTTATTTTAATATCAACATAATTTTATTTAATATCAACATAAAAAATCAATGAATTTAAGTCTTACTTCCTAATAGTTTTATGTTAATTGACAATATGCCTGATTTTAATGCTTCGAGGAAGACATTCCACATGACAAAGGAGACCTTGCTCATTTAGGACACAAAAACTTCCAATTTTCCTCATTTTCATAGAGCAGCTATATGAAGCAGCTTATAGAAGGCTGGACCAGAGTCAGGAAGATCTGAGTGCAAATATGGCCTCAGACACCAGTTGTGTGATCCTGGGGAAGTAACTTAACTTCTGTTAGCCTCAGTTTTCTCATCTGTGAAATAGGGATAATAATAGCACCTACCTCCAAGGGTTGTTGTGAGGATAAAATGAGATATTTGCAAAATGCATAGAACAATGAAGTTCTAGATAAATATTAGCTAGTATCATTATCTGTATAGCTCTATTTTGTGGAAAGAGGTCTAAGACATTTTATTACCCCACCATTCTGCTCAACTTTCTACTTTCTGTAAAAAGCACTACTATTTTCCAGGCTTCCAGGTTCTTAGTGTTTTCCATGGGATTTCATTCTCCCTATTCCCAAATATCTAAGTATTTGCTAAATAATATAGTTTTTTTAAATTTCTATAACAGTTCATGCATCAAGCTTGTACTCTATTCACACAGTCACAGCTTTGATTTTGATCTTTTTCACCTTTTTACAATGATTTCCTCACTGGTCTCCCAGGCTCAGCGGAATGTAGGTATTCCTCAAAACATTGCAGTCAAAACAACTTCCATAACTACGTCACTCCCCTACTCATTAAACCATTCTGGCTCCATACTCTCCCCAGAATAAAAAATGTAAATTTCTGAGTTTGGCTTTTAAAACCCTTTATAATCTTGAAACTGTGCTATCTTTCCAGACTCACTGTACATTATTCATTTTCTTGAAATGTTCAGTTTAGCAAAGCTAGTATTCACTCTGTTCTTTTTTTATTTAGTGTTTTATTTTTCCCCGATTACATACACACAAAAATTTTGAAATTTGTCTTCTAAAATTGTTCCAGAGGCAGCTAGATGGAGCAGTGAACAGAGCACCAGCCGTGGAGTCAGGAAGACCTGAGTTCAAATTCGGCCTCCACTTGACACACTTACTGACTGTGTGACCTTGGCAAGTCATTTAACCCCAATTGCCTTGCGTTCCCCCCTTAAAAAACTGTTCCAAATTGTCTCCTTCCCTCTCTATCCCCATCATTGAGAAAGCAAGCCATGTGAAATATGCAAAACATTTTTCCACATTAGTCATGCTGTAAAAAAAAAAAAAAAAAAAAACATAGACCAAAATAAAAACCCAAGTAAAACAAAGTTTTAAAAAAGTATGCTTCAATCTGTATTCAGACTCCACCAGTTCTTTCTTTGGGGATGGATAATATCTTTCATCATAAGTCCTTCAGAGTTTTTTTAGATCATTGTATTGCTAAGGATTGCTCATTCACAGTTGATCACCTTACAATATTGCTGTTGCTGTGTAAAATATTCTGGTTCTGTTCATTTTACTTTGGATCAATTACTATGTTTTTCCAGGTTCTTCTGACAGCATCTAGCCCATCATTTCTTAAAGCACAATAGCATCCCACCACAATCAAAACTCAATCACTCATTCTGCAATTGACAGGTTTTGATACCCTCAATTTTCAATTCTTTGCCATCAGGAAAGAGATGCTATAACTATTTCTGTAAATATAGGTCCTTTTCCCTTTTTATCACTTTGGGAAACAGACAAACATAGTAGTACTATTTCTAGGTCAAAGGGTCTGCAATGCCTTATAGCCCTTTCAGCATAGCTCCCAATTGCTCTACAAAATGCCTGTATCAGTTCACAACTCCACCAACAATGCCTTAGTGTCTCAGTTTTCCCACATCACCTCCAACATTTGTCATTTTCCTTTTCCATTCTATTAACCAATATAATAGGTGGGGAGTAGTACCTCAGACTTGTTTTAATTTGCATTTTTTTTATCAATAGTGATTCAGTGCATTTTTCCCACATGATTATAGATAGTTATGATTACTTCATCTGAAAATTGACTGTTCATGTTTTTTTTTATCATTTATCAATTGGGGAATGGCTCTTATTTCCATAAATTTGATCCACTCCTCTATATATTTGAGATCTGAAGCCTTTATCAGAGAAACATGCTTCAAAATTTTGTTTACAGTTATGACTGGAAACCATTTATCTTCATCCTATTCTCCCTGCCCCCATTTATTCTATTCTCTTCCTCCTTTTACACAGTCTCTGCTCAAAAGTGTTTTGCTCCTGACTACTGCCTCCCCCAACCCACCCTCCCTTCTATGAGCACTGACTCATTTCTCTCATCCCCTTTGTCTCCTATTTTTCCTGCAGGGTAAGATAAAAATTTATATACCCAAGTGAATGTGTAAGCTATTCTCTCTTTGAGCCAATTCTGATGAGAATAAGAGTCAACATTCCCTGACATCCCTTCCATCTTCTCCCCACTGTAAAAAAAAAAAACAGCCTCTTTCATGCCTCTTTAAAGTGAGATAATTTACCCAATTCAATCTGTCTCTCTTTCTCCCAATACATTCCTCCTTCTTACCCCTTAATTTATTTTTAGATAATATCCCATGATATTCAACTGTTACCTGTATCCTCTATTTTTACTCCTTCTAACTGCCCTAATTATGAGAAAATTTTTATGAGTTACAAGTATCATCTTCCCATTTAGAAATGTAAATACTTAAACCTTATTAAGTCCCTTATGGTTTCCTTTCCTATTTACCTCTTTGTGCTTCTCTTGAATGTGAGAATCAAGTTTTCTATTCAGCTCTGGTCTTTTCATCAAGAATGCTTCAAAGTCCTCTATTTCACTGAATATCCATTCTATCATTGTACCGTACATAAAAGGTAAGTTGGATAAGAAATCTTTGGAGATCTTTCACACTAGACTTTTAGCATCATGCCTAATGATGAGAAACATTTCAAATAATTCAAACCTGGACTTTAATTATCAATATATTGATATTTGGATGGAATATGGGACAGGAGATTCAGGAACTATGCTTCAACAAGTGTTAATTAAAATTTTAAAGCCAACTATCAAAAAGGAAAACTCTGGAAAATCAACTATATATAACTATATAAAATGATGACTATAATTTATATCAAGCTTTAAGGTTTATCAAATGTTGTATATAGTTATATCATTAGATGCTCTCAATATTCCTGTGAAGTGGATGCTTTATCATCCACTATTTCCATGTTACATTTGAAGAAAGAGAGGTTCAAAGAGGTTGACTTGCTCAGGGTAATTAAATAAGTAATTGTATGAGGAAAGATATGAACCCAGGCCTTCCTGACTCTAAGTAAAGCACATGATCCTCTGGTGCCTCTTTTCCAAACATTTCTTTTTTTTCCAAATGCTTTATTAACTTCTGATTTGCATCATTCATTTCCACCAGATTTTGAGTTACAAATTTTCTCCCTGTTTTTCCCCTACCCACTGCCCCAAAATAGGAAATAGCAGTCCCAAAGGATATCCCCTCCTCCAATCTGCTCTCTCCCATATTTTCTCCCATACCCCTTTTGGCTTTTCCAGTAGATCTCTATTCCCCAGTGCCTGTATATCTTATTTCCCAATTACATGTAAAATAGTATTAATAATAGTATATATATATATATATATATAT
>NW_027185597.1:2367206-2387014 GCF_028583685.1 Petaurus breviceps papuanus | reverse complement strand
TATTTCCTTCAACTACTGAGAAAAGTTTCATAAGTTATAATTATTGTTTTTTTCATGCAGGAATGTGAATAGTTCAACTTTGATAAGTTCCTTATGATTTCTTTTCCCTGTTTACCTTCTCATACTCCTCTTGCTTCTCATATCTGAATGTCAAATTTTCTATTCCACTCCAGTTTTTTCATCAAGAATGCTTGAAAGTCCTCTATTCCACTGAATGACCATATTTTCCCCTGAAACATGATACTCAGTTTTGCTGGGTGGGTGACTCTTGGTTTTAATCCCAGCTCCTTTGACCTCCAGAATATCATAGTCCAAGCCCTTCGATACCTCAGTGTAGAAGCTGCCAGATCCTGGGTTATCCAGATTGTGTTTCCACAATATTCAAATTGTTTCTTCCTGGCTGCTTGCAATATTCTCTCCTTCATCCGGGAATTCCAGGACCTGGCTATAATATTCCTAGGAGTTTTCTTTTTGGGATCTTTTTCAGGAGATGATTGGTGGATTCTTTCAACCTCTACTTTGCCCTCTGGTTCTAAAACATCAGGGCAGTTTTCTTTGAGAACTTCCTGGAGGATGATTTCTAGGTTCTTTTTTTTTTATCATGGCTTTCAGGTAGTCCAATAATTTTTAAATTATCTCTCCTGGATCTATTTTCCAGTTCAGTGGTTCTTCCCATGAGATATTTCACATTGCCTTCTATTCTTTCATTTGCTTGGATCTGTTTAACAGCATCTTGATTTCTCTTAAACTCATTAGCTTCCATCTGCTCCAATCTAATTCTGTAACAATGATTCTCCTCATTGAGCTTTTGAGATTCTTTTTCCATCTGGCAAATTCTACTTTTTAAGGCATTCTTCTCCTCATTGCCTTTTTGAGTCTCTTTTGCCTTTTGAGTTAGTCTATTTTTAAGGTGTTATTTTTCTCAGTCATGCTATTGACTCTTATTTCGTAATTTTCTTGCATAGCTCTCATTTCTATTCCCAATTTTTCCCCCACTTCCCTTATCTGCTTCTTAACGTCCTCTATGGCATTCAACCAGCTCGTATTTTACTTTGAAGCTTTTGGTATAGGAGTTCTGACTTCACTGTCTTCTTCCTGTTCCATGCTTTGCTCCTTTTTGTCCCCAAAATAGGAGTCTAATGTTGGAATCTTCTGTCTGCTTTGTTTCCTTTGCCTGGTCATGTCACCCCTCAGTCACTTGACCCCTGGGCTTTTTGCCACAGTAGGACTCTGCCATCAGATAGGGGAGCTTTTGTTCCAAATGCTGGGGTTTTCTCAGCTACTGGAGGTATTATATGGGTGCCCTCTCTGAGGTCTCCACACACTCTGGCAAGCTGGATACACACCCCAGGACCTCCACCCTAGACTGCAATCTAAATCCAAGCAGGTTAAAGCAAAAGCGATTACCCCTCAGACTGGTGCTTTGTCCCCCTACACTCTGAAGGCCAGGAGCTGAAGCTGCCACATGGCGGCTAGCTATGTTGGTGGCTCAGTGGTTTCTTGCCTTAGGGGCAAAATACATTCACTCCCACTTACTGGGTTCCAAAGTCCAGACTGCAGTGACCTCTCAATTTGTCCTTTGTATCTATGTGTTGATATATATGAAAAAGGCCACAACTGCTGTTGATCTGGAGTCCCTCTGGCCAGTGGTTGGTCAGGCCTGCCCTGGGGCTAAAGCCTAGGTGTGGCCCAGGGCTTGGCTCCCAGACTGCTGTGCTAGCTGATTCTTGCCAGCCTGCCGGGCAATCCTCACCAGGAGTTTACTCTTCTCTGAGTGACACTTCTCTGTGTCACTTTGTGGGTTCTGCAGCTCCAAAGTTTTTTAGAATCTCCTTTTTACATGGATTGGGGAAGGTGGAAGCCAGAGCAGCAGGAAGGTCCTGTTTCTATTCTGACATCTTGACTCCCTTTTCCAAACATTTCTATAAGTCTTCTCATAGGTTTTCTCTTTTTGCTGTTTTGTCTTGTTCTGTAATAAACATAATCTGGTAACCAAGGAAAAATCCATTTTTTTCCTGGTTCTCATTTTGGGACATTTAGACAGAGTTGCACAGTATCTTATAAGAGGTCAAAGCAGATCTAGTTAACTTTTTCTGACAGATAAGGAAACTGAGGTTAAGATCAATAAAGCAACTTTCTCACTGTTATACAGGGAATTAATCACAGAACCAAGTTTAGAATTTCAGGTTTCTGACTCTAGTTTAATGCCATTTCTAGTATAACACAGGATGTTATAACTGTTACAAATCTTATTGTTTACAAGTATGAAGGAGGAAAAGTGGGCAGGAGAATAATATGCCAAAGAAAACCTATTTCACTGTCCAAAATAGAATTTAATTGCATATTAAAGAAGTTACAATTTTGAGCCCCCATTCATTCTGAAATGGAGTACCCTTGGAACTGACATTCAAGGAGTTAATAGAGCCAGAAAATTGTGGTGTCAACAAACAGAACAAATGATATTGGCAGGCACTTGGAATAAATAGCATCTATAGACCTGTCAAGACTCTCTCTTGAATAATGTGGTTCATTCATTTTGTGGGTTTTTTTTTTTACAATTCAATTGTAAACAGTTTTATTCCTCACTAAGAAAAAAAAAAGTTGAAAATACCTTTTTGATGATGTACTTATAAATACGAAGACTCAATTAACTTATAATAATTGAAATTTTATAGAATTTTTCAATACTATTTTTAGGATATTGATAATACCTGAAAAATAAGGCCCTAACTCAGCGGGGGCGGTGGGGAGGATGGAATACTATTTCCCAAGTAAATGCCAAGTTACACAAAAAACAAATAGGGATAGGTGTATGTGTGTGTGGAAGGAATTAAATGTATCTATCTGTCTATATCTATCTAGCTATAAAATATGTCCCAAAAGTCTTAGTGCAATTTTAAGTATACACAACTATGTAAAATACATACATACATAAAATAAAGTATATATATATATACACATAATAAAAATATGCATCTATATAATATACATACACATATATACATATACATATATGAAGGATATTAGGGTTATAAGAGGAAATGAAGCATGAAGTACTTGCTATAGGATTGGCTTTAGGGTAAGAAAGACTTTGCCTCTGACACAAACTGTCTGTGTTCATAGGGAAATCATTAAATATTTTAGCACTCCAATCAACTCTCTAAGATTATAATTTACAAATATTTGCCAGTCTGTGCCATGAAGAGACTTTTTTTGTTGCTGTTTTTTTTTTGGAGGGGGGAAGGTAAGGCAATTGGGGTTGTGTCTTGTCCAAGGTCACATGGCTAGTTTTTTATGTTAAGTGTTTGAGGCCAGATTTGAACTCAGGTCCTCCTGACTCCAGAGACAGTGGTCTATTCACTGTGCCACCTAGTTGACCCCAGGAAGAGACTTTTTACAACATTAGGATTTCTCTATACTGAAGAAAGAATATAAAATTTTAAAATAAAATGTTTTAATCTAAAATATTTATTTGTATGCTGTGTGTGTATGTGTGCAGACTGTAAACACTCTAATCACAGAAAAGGAAGAAGAATTAAGAAGCCTCTTGATGAACATGAAAGGGAAGAATGTAAAAGCTGGCTTAATAGCTTAACATTAAAAAATCTAAGATCATGACAATTTGTTTCCATAACTTACTGGTAAATTAAAGGGAGAAGAAATGGAAGCAGTGTTAGATTTTATATTCTTGGGTTCAAAGATGACTTCAGATGGCAACTGCAGCCTCAAAATTAAAATACAGTTACTTCTTGGAAGGAAAGCTATCACAAATCTAGATAGAATATCAAAAAGCAGAGACATCACCTTGCTGACAAAGATCCATATAGTCAAAGCTATGTTTTTTTTTTCAGCACTAATGTATGGCTGTGTGAGTTGGACTATAAAGAAAGCTGAGCACTGCAAAATCCATGCTTTTTCTTTCTTTTTTTAAAGTTTAATAGTATTTTCCCCCAGTTAACATGTCCAGAAAATTTTTAGCATTCATTTTACAAGATTTTGTGTTCCAAATTTTTCTCCCTGAACTTTTCTCTTTCTAAAATGGTAGACAGTTTGATATAGTTTATACATGTGGTATCATGTAAAAAAATATTTCCATAGTACTAACAGTGCAAAAAGAAACAGATCAGAAGGAAAAATAACAACAACATGAAAATGGATAAAGTAAGTGAAAAATATATGCTTTGGATTGTATTCAAAGTCCATCAGTTCTTTTATCTGGATATGGATAGTAGTTTCCTTTGTGACTCCTTTGTACTTGTCTGTGTTGCTGAGAAGAGCTGAGTCATTCATAGTTGATCATCACATGATGTTGCTGATACTGTGTACAATGTTTTTCTGGTTCTACTCATTTCACTTTGCATCAATTTGTACAAATCTTTCCACGTTTTTCTGAAATGTGCTGTTCATCATTTTTTATTACACAATATAATTCAATTATATTTATACATAATATATTGTTCAGTCATTCCTCAATTGATGGGCATCCTCTCAGTTTCCAATATTTTGCTACCATGTAAAGGGCTGCTATAAATATTTTTGCAAATGTGAGCCCTTTTCCATTTGTTTTATCTCTTTGAGATACAGACCTTGTAGTGGCATTGCTGAATCAAAGGTTATGCACAATTTGATTCCCTTTGGGCATAGCTCCAAATTATTCTGCACAATGGTTTGACCATTTCACAACTCCACCAACAATGCATCAGTGTCCTGATTTTCCCACATTCTCTCCAACATTTATCATTTTCCTTTTATGTCATATTAGCCAATCTGATGTTGTTATACTTGATTAACTCTTGTACTTTCTTTTACATCTGGCCAATTATACTCTTTGAAGAGAAGTTTTCTGCAGTGAATTTTTGTATTTCCTTTTCCATTTGGCCATTTCTACTTTTTAAGCAGTTTTCAAAACTGTTGACTCTCTTTTTCATAATTGTCTTGCATAGCTTTCATTTTTTCCTAATTTTTCTTCCAACTCTTTTATCTGATTTTTAAGCTCCTTTTTGAGTGCTTCTATGAAGTATTTCTGGGATTAAAATTGCTTCCCTTTTTTTTTGGGGGGGGGGATTTTACCCATAGGTGTTCTGATATCATTGTCTTCTTCTGAGTTTGTCTTGGTCTTCCCTGTCACCATAATAACTTTCTATGGTTAGATTCTTTGTTATTGTTGTTGCTGTTGTTGTTGTTATACTCAAGTACACGTATGTCTGGCCATTGGAGGGTGCCTATTTGAATTTTGCAAGTTCCCTGGTTATTCTAAGCCACACCAGGGGTTTTCGTGTTGGTGTCTGTCTGTTCTACCACACCACAGAATCTTCCACTAGTTTGCTGAGGTGAAGTTAGCTTCTAGCTTGCTGGGGTGTTTTGTTTCCTGAGATGTGCTTCTGTTTTGCTCAAATGAGATGGGTCTTTTTTTGCCTATCCTCTAGGTCTCTAAAGCTAAAAGAACTGGCTCCACTATTCTAGGATTTGATCTGGGGAACTATTTTATGGTTGTTTGGAGTTGAATGTGGGAGAGCCACAGCAATTTACTGCTTACTCTGCCATCTTGGCTCTCAGAAGTCAGAATCAAAGTCAAGACTTTTGAATTGTGGTGCTATAGAAGACTTTGGAGAGTCCCTTGGAAAGCAACGAGATATATCAGTCAACACTTAAAGAAATTAATTTAGACTAATCATTGGAAGGAGAAACAATAAAGCTGAAGCTTAAATACTTTAACCACACAGTAAGAATTCAGGACTCATTAGAGAAGACCCTGATGTTGGGAAAGATTGAAGGCAACAGGACAAGGGAACAGCAGGAGATTAAAAAATGGAGTCATGGAAGCAGTGAACATGAACTTGGAAAGACTTAAGGAGAGAGTAGAGGATAGAAGGGCCTGGTGTTCTGGGGTCCATTGTGTCGTGAAGAGTCAGAGACAACCAAACAAAAGAATAATAAAAAATATAAACATTCTATTTATGGTGTTGATTTACAGAACCAGAGAGTATAGGCAAATGTGAAATAATCTAAAGTACATATTTCACTAGAAATAACATTATAAAGAAGTTAATATTTTCCACAAAAATTTTCATCCTTTTTTCATCAGAGTATTTGTTTAAGTGCTGAGAATTCTCAAATACAGAGCTTTTAGAAGAAAAAGAAAAGAACCTTCTATATCAAATGCATCTTATTTACCTGGCCAGCAAAGAAACAGTATCAGAAAGGTTAAGTATTTGGTCAAGGTCATGTAACTATTTTTGTGGCAAGTCTAGGATTAGAACCCAGGTTTTCAAAATTCCAATTTACTATTTCATTAAATGTCCTAATATAGTCTGTCACACTATAGAGTTTGAGTATTGTTGATTTGTCTTTGTAAATTCCTATAGAAGCTAATTAGGTATAAATTGTTACTTTGTTATGCTCCACCACTAGCCTGTATACATTGTACACACAAACATGAAGATGCATACTCAAAAATTATATGTCTTTAGCATGTCACAGTACTGACTGATGTGATCTTTGCTACAAACAGAACTTATTTGCTACAAACATAATAAATAATAAAAACTGATATTTCCCTGAACTTTTAGAATAGACATGAAAACTTTTTTTTTCCACTAGATGGAATCTGAAAAATAGCTAATATTTGAAAACTGAATGAAAAAGCCCTAAATGGGCAAAAACTACAAAAACCATGAAACCAGGAACTGTTAATAATTGGAGTGAAGTAGAAAAAAAGGTGTTCAAGATAGTTATAGAGGACCTTGCTACCATCAACCATAGAAATTTCATCCTTGAGTACCAGATAAAAATCAATATAGATTTTGCAAAACAGTAAAAAATGCAACATATTTCTATAGGTTGGAAAAATTTGGAACCTACCAAATGTCTGAAACCATGATTAAGTATTCAGAATTATATACTAAATGTTCATTCTTCAAAAACTAACAGATGAAAAATAATACAAGCATAGATGTCAAATTTTCCTAAGAATTCAATGAAATAAAATTAGCTGAAAACAGAGTATCATCACAATAATCACAACTGCTCATCATATTGATTCATGTAATTTAAGAATGGTGCTTTATCAGATGTTATAATACCAAAACCCTCAAAATTATATGGAAAGAAAGTTTTCCAAAATATAGACACCTAGCAGAAGAAATCAAAATCCTGTGGGAAAAAGAAGAAACACTTTATCCATACCATTACCCCTACCATCCAGTCATTTACTAGAAATGTCCCAAATTTTTCTGTACAAATGTCTGTTTTCTCTGTAAAAAAATCAAGAGAAGATGAATCTGTATTCCAAGTTTTTCATTAAATTATGAGCATCTATCATTTTGTGTTGCTATACAATAGTTGACAGAACAATAACAGAAAAGAATAGCTGGACAGCAGCTGGCCCCAGGACTGCTTATATCTGAGGTCCACTGAAGATTGAAGATGAGAAGAACAAAATAACAAATAAGTATTTATAATGTTATAGAAAAAGTTCTGGATTGGGAGTATGGAGACCTTTGTTCAAATCCTGAAGTCATTCTCTATTTGTGTATGAACAACTTAGTCAATTCTCTGTATCCTAATTTTCTCAGTACAATGAGTTTGAGAGGCTAAATCATCTTAATAGTCCTTTCCAGCTACATCTTGTGGATTAATTAGCATTCCAATGTCACATGAATTGAATTGCCAAAAAAATGTTGTTACCAAATGTAGAAATAGTATACAAGGCTGCTGAGAAACCTGTACTTTTAGCCTTAATTATTCAAGAAGGGTTTGCCATTAATCATGTTTTAAAATATATTCAAAAGAAACAGGTTAAATAGTTGCTCTGGGCAGCAACTAGTTCTTAGTCAAAAACAAAATAGGCAGTAAAAAGATTTTTCTCTTCATGTATATTTAATGTGAGTTGTAGTAGATGATTTCTATTAACACTTCCAGTTTTTCAGTCCATGTCTCTTACCTTCTAAATTGAGCTTCCATTTTGAGATGAAAATTCTCCAGGTACTTCTAAAAACCAAGTTATGAAGCAGAAAAGAAACATAATGGGGTCTTGAGAAATTGTCTTTATTTGGGAAAGGGGGTGTAGAAATCTGTGACCAGCAGAGAGGATTATGGGAAGATGGCAGAGTAGATCAGAAAATTCCAAGCTCTCAAGACTTTCCCCCACAAAAGAAATAAAATAGTACTTTAAGATCAACAAAGTGTGGCTAAAAATAAATAATAGGGGCACAACAGGGGTCTTCCTAGGATAATTTGTGAAGATCAGAAGAAAAATCCCAGGATGAGGTTTGGTCCCTGAGAACAGTAAACACCTCCAGGTTAGGGTCCACTTTAATAACAAGCAGCAAGTTCTGGGGTTAGTTGGTTTGAGAGGCTGCCTTGGCTTGGCCCCAATCACAGGAAGTTTTTCCCCAGAGATAGTAATGGGACAGGGAACCTCTGCTGACTGGAATGCTAGATCCCAGAAGGAACCAGCATATGCCTGGCAAGTACAGAAGCAGTGGGGGAGAAAGCCCCTAGCTATAGATACTTAAAAAAGGTTGAAAGATTGACTGTGGTTACAGGCTAGAGGGGAGAAATGAAGACCTGGGGCAAGAGGCACCATCCCCCTTACCCTAGGGCCACAGGTCAGTAGAAAAATTAAGGTATTACCACAAAATATTCAGAAGCAAAGGAGAAAATATCCAACCATAGAAAGCTATTATGAGAACAGAGAAGACCAGGGTTCATCTTCAGAGGAGAATACTGAAGTAAAGAATCCCCCAAAGAATAATGTCAAATGTTCACCTGCCCAAAAAGAATTCACAGAAGTTCTTTAAAAAGACTTTTAAAATGAAATTACAGAGATGGCGGAAAAACTAAAATAATAATAATCCTAAAAAAAAAAACACCCCAAGAAGATTATGAAAGTCAACCAATTAGAAAAGGAGATCCAGAATCTCAAGAAAGGAAATGACACCTTGAAAATTTGAATTGGGTAAGGTGAAGTCAAGAAATTATAAAAGATCAAGAAATAATTAAAGCATAGTGAAAAATAGAAAAGTGAGACATTTTATAAGGAAAACAATGGATTTGGAGAATAGATCAAAAAGAGAAAACAAAAATAATGGGATAAAATTAGTTTTGATAAAAAATAATCTTGATACAATAATACAGGAAATAATTAAAGAAAATTATCTTGAGGCATTAGAACAAGGGGGGAACAATTGATAAATGGTCAAAGGATATAAATAGGCAATTTTCAGAGGAAAAAATTAAGGATATCTATAAGTATATGAAAAATGCTCTAAATCATTATTGATTAGAGAAATGAAAATCAAAACAATTTTGAGGTAGTACATCTCAGTGGTCTGATTGGCTAACATGAGAAAACAGAAAAATGACAAATGCTGGAGAGGATGTGGAAAAATTGGAACATCAATACATTGGTTGTGAACTGATTCAACCATTTGGAGAAAAATTTGGAACTATGCCCAAAGAGTTATAAAAACATGCATACCCTTTGACCCAGCAATACCACTTCCAGGACTTTATCCCAAAGAGATCATACAAGTAGAAAGAGAATACCTATGTACAAAAATATTTATTTCAGCTCATTTTGAGGTGGCAAAGAATTGGAAATCAAAGGAATACCCATCAATTGGGGAATGGCTAAACAAATTGTGGTATATGAATGTAATGGAATACTATTGTGCTATAAGAAATGAGGAGAAGACAGACTTCATAATAACATGGAGAGACTTATATAAACTGAAGCTGAGTGAGAACCAGGAGAACTTTGTATTCAATTATAGATGTATCGTATCTGTGGCAACTAACTTTGATAGTCTGGGCTCCTCTCAGCAATGCAAGATTACAAGACAACTCCAAAAGACTCATGATGGAAAAGGATATTCACATTCAAAGAAAGAACTACAGAGTCTGAATGCAGATTGAAGCAAACTACTTGCTCTTTCTCTTTTGTGTTTAGTTTTGTTTCATTCCTTCTTTCTTGTTCACCTCATTAGTTATAATTCTTCTTTACAACTTGACGAATGTTTAATGTGAAAGCATTTTGCAGAACTTCTATTGGATTCCATGCTACCATGGGGGTGGAGGGGGAGAAAATTTGGAACTCAAATGATTGTGGAACTGAATGTTGTAAATTAAAAGTAAATAAATAAATTTATATATATAAAAAAAGAACAAGGGGGAAAGTAGAAACAGAAAAAATCCATCAATCACTGCTTAAAAGAGATTCTCTGAGGGAAACTCATATGAATATCATAGTCAAATTCTGAAACCCACAACTTAAGGATAAAATATTAAAAGCAACAAGAATAAAACAATTTATACATGATAGTACCACAAGTAGAATCACAGAAGGCCTAGAAGAATAGATATTAAAAGACCACAGGTCTTGGAACACTATATATCGAAGAGCAAAAGAACTGGGGCTCTAGCCAAAAATTTCCTATGCAGCAAAGTTAAGAATAATTCTGAATGGAAAAAAAGACATTTGATCAATTGTCAGACTTTCAAGACTTTGTTAAAAAAAACACCACCACCTGAACTTAATGGAAGATTTGATATACAAGAGCCAAGAGAAATATAAGGTACATACCAAAGACTGATTATAAAGGATTCAATAAGGACAGACTATTTACTTTTATATATGTAAAATTTATATCTAAGATTCTTATTAATAACTTATTAATAGCTCATAAGCAAGATCAGGGTAAACCTGAGTATGAAATGAATTTAAAAAGTAAAATCATTTAGGAACAGTTAAAAAGAGTAATTACTTTATACAAGTGAGGTGAAAGAGGAAGAATCAATAATGAGTAATTAGGTGGGGGAGAAGGGCTAGTAGTTCTGGTAACCTACTTTCATCAGGCATAGGTTTAAGAGAGAAAAATACATATATATTTAGAAGAGCATAGAAGTCTAAATTCAGAAGAAATAAAATGGTGGTGAGAAGGGTGAAGTGAGAGGAAAAGGGAGGGATCTTTAGAGGGGAGGGTGAGGAAATAGGTAAAGGGGTAGAGAAGGGTATTTAGATTTTTTTTTCCTTTTGGAGGGCAATTGGGGTTAAGTAACTTGCCCAAGGTTACACGGCTAGTTTTGTGTGTGTGTGTGGGGGGGGGGGGTGTTAAGTGTCTGAGGCCAGAACTGAACTCAGGTCCTCCTGACTCTGGGGCCAGCGCTCTTACTCACTGGGCCACCTAGCCACCCCTGGGGTATTTAGGTTTATGGGAATGGAAGGACAGGTTAGTAACACGAGGGGGTAAGGTAGTGGGTAGAAGTAAAGTAGAGAAGGCAAGAGGGATAGGAAACAAGAAATAGGCACAAACATAAAAGCAAAGATCAGGAGTAGAATTTCTTTGGGAAAATGTATGTCTGTATATGTATGTGTATATGTATATAGCTATAGCTATAAAGAAATATATGCAAAGTTAATTGTAGACTTGGGGGAGGGTGGGAAAGAATAAAGTAAAAAGTACACAGCAGAGAACAACAAAAAACTTACAAGGAAGAAAAGATGGACAGTTGTCAACACAACATGTATTATATATCATATAGGCTTTCTTGAAATGAAAATTTATTACATATTTTGAATCCTCTCATTTTCTGCTATACACATGACATGCTTTTCTCTCTTTCTTGTATTTAAGTTCCAATATTTAATTTTGAGATATGTTTTTGTTTATTTTCTTTATTTTTTATTTGTGTTCTAGTGTTTGTCTATATATATTTTTAAAGACAAAAAAGATAAAAAATAGAAAAAGAAATCTGTGACAAGCCAAGGGAACTGGGGTGAGGCAGTTTTAATTGTTTCTGCTTCTGAGTTCTCAATGGAAGGTATTATGTGGAGTGAACAAATGAAGAAGAGAGTACAATGGTCCCAGTGTGCGTTTCTAGAGTTGATTTTATTAATTGAAAGAAATGGGTAACAAAGCTTAAAGACAATAGTGTCCATATACAATTTATGTAACTTGCTTGGAGGAGTAGATGGATCACGAGGAATTGGCATCATTTATAATCCTATAACAATGAAAGTTATAAGATTTCAGAACAAGTATAAGAAGATCCCAAGTTCTACTTGGACATCAAAAGGGTGTGGGGAATATAAGCTGATCTAGTTATCACAATTTTTTTTTAAGCCTCATTCAGTGAGTACTAACTATATGCAGAATAATGTGCCATGCATTGGAGAAAATAGAAATTTTATATACAACATAGTCCTTATCCTCTCAAAATTTATATCTAGTACAAATATATTCAGGGATAACTATCATACAAATTGACACTTGGTAGATGCATTAAAGAGGTAAAAAACAAAATACTATTATTTGAGCATGAAAGTCATTAATAACAGAGAGTAACAGTGAAACCTTTGTGGAAGTGGTAGACTATGACCTGAGATTTAAAGAATGGCCCAGCATGCAACAATTAGAAAGAAAAGGTAGACATCATATGCCTAAGGAATACCAGGAGTGAAACCATGGAGGTGGAAAATTGCCAGGCAGGCTTATTTGGGAGGCTAGGGCATAGATATGTTGGAGTGTACTATAGTCCATTGTGGGTATAATACAATATAAGGCTGGAAATGAGATACTATAATAATGAGGACCTTGATTGCCAGTCAAATAACTTTGCATTCTATTATACATGAAATGAGTTGCTGCTAAATGTCTTTGAACAGAAAATGGCATGACCAAATTGATCAGAAAGAATGCAATCCATCAGTGTCATGAAATACATATTGGAAAGGGGGGGAGAATGCAGCCAGGAAGACTTGTTAGGAAGCTGGTGTACAGGTAGGTGGTGATAAGGACGTGTACTAGGGTTATGTAGTAGAAGTGGAGGGTTGGAGAAGGCAATGAGAGACAAAATTGATACATATTGATAACTTGGTAGTAATGGAGAGGAAGGAGACAAAGAGAGTACCAAAATTTCATATAAGGGAAACAGTGAAATGGTGGTTACATAGACAGACTTGGTGAAGTAAGATGGAAGAATAGGTTTAGAAAGAAAGACATTAAGTTCAGTTTGAGATATGTGAGCTTTGTGATATAGTAGCACGTACCTACCAGATCACTGGAAGGACACATCCTGGAGTTCAGAAGAGAGGTCTAGATTAGAGATGCAGGTATGAAATAGAGGTACCAATCAAAGCCATGAAAATGAAATTGTCAGAAAAGAGCATATAGAGGAAGGAGAGAAAAGGATGAAGTATAGAACCTTGAGGAACTTGGGGAAATGGTAAAGAAACAATGAAAGAACCTCTATAGTGATAGGAAGAGAACCAAGACATTATTATCTCAAAACTGATAGAAGGGTAGGAATAAGAGGTACGTAAACAACTATGCCAAATGTTACAGAGAAGGTAAGGAGAAGAGAAATGATAGGATTAACAGAAGATCTCATATATGAAGAGTAGAAGGTCACTAATAATGTTTAAGAAGTACTCATTTGGTTAAGGGAGAAGGTAGATATCATATGACTAACAAATACCTGGCATATTTCATATTTCAATTACATTAAAGTCAGATTTAAATTACATTAAATTAACTGTGAAGTCTCTATGATACCTAACATACTGTGCTAGGTGCAGATGCCAAAGAGAAACACTCAGTTGGAGTTTTCTCAGCAAAAACAATGGAATGATTGGCCATTTCCTTTTCCAGTTCATTTTAATGATGAGAAATTGAGATAAATAAGGTTAAGTGACTTATCCAGGGTCACACAGCTAATAAGCACATGAGGTCAGATTTAAACTCAGGAAGTTGAGTTTCATCCTGGCACTCCATCCACTATGCCACCTAGCTGATCACCTACAATCACCTTTTCTAAATAAAGAGCCAAAATTTTCATAGGGTAGCATAAATATTAGAGTACAGCAGTCAAGGCTGTATCTTCAAAAGACTCCACAGGGACCAGGGCTCAAAGCCATTGCCCTATTTATTCTGTCTTAGATTCCATTTTTTGGGATAGGAGGGTAAATGGAATATGGGACAGTGGGAAATTTACTAAATGTATTCACTTGTTGCAAGAAGAAAATAATCTCATGTTTATTTTTGTTTAAGAAATAAAAAACTCTCACCCCAATTAATAGAAATTGTGGAAATGAACTTAACAGATCTCCAGTTTATGCAAGCTGGGGTTGTCATTTAAAGCAGGTTGCCACATTCTTAATCATTTCTTGACAAGATAAATTTGGACTAAAATAAATTAAATAGATGTCAGGTTTTAGGCAAAAGCAATTACAATTATTCCATAATCATCTCACTTCCATGTTGCCTGGAAGGATGTAGGAGCTTAGCATCTGTAATTCACTTATTAGTTCCTTTTATCAGTTAAACAAAACCATTGGACTTGAGATAATACATCAGAGAGAATCTGTCTCTGCCTTTTTGGAAAAGAAACTGACCTAATTTAATACCCTCCAGGATGACAAAACCAACCCAAAACGCGTATCTCCTATCTAAATTATTTAGATTCCTCTAGTGTCTTGTCAATGCAGGTATTTCCACTATCACTGTAGATTACAATCTTTTCTATCTTGCTCTTCTGTGAGCCTTGTCCATTTATTTCCATAAATCTTCCATACATCTTCCAAGAGTTTCTAATTTTTTCTGAAGATCCTTGGTTCTCTCCCATTTCTCGAATTGCCAGTACAGCTCTAGAAGTGTTCATTTCTCATCCCTCGTATTTGCCACACGTGCAGCCCCCCTCCTTTTAAGATCAAACATTTCTGCCATGTTTTTCATGTCTATCTCATGTAAGTTTTCCTTGGTAAAATGCTGCAGCCTACCTATACCTATCGGCTTTATGTATTTATTCTAGTTTTCATTCTTCTGAGATCATAGTGCTTCTCAATTCATAGAAGCCTCTCTGATTTGGAGGAGTCTAAGGTAAGGCAGGAAACAATTGCAGAAGCCTGAGCAAAGGTGAAGAGATAGAAAATCATGTTAAGTAGAGTAAATAGGTAGACTAATGTGATTGAAATACAAACTGTGTGAGGGGGAAGCACTATATGATCAGGGATGAAATCAAGGTTGGAGCCACATCGTGAGAGCTTAAATGCCAAAGGAATTTGTATTTTATCCTAGAAGCAATAGAGGAAAAACGAAGTCAAAAGAGTGACATAGGTCTGGGTTTGAGGTTTATTAGTTTGGCAGTTCTGTGGTAAACTGATGGAAGAAAGGTTGGAGAACAGAAGTTAGGTATATCAGTTTGAAAGCTACTGTCATAGTTCAGGCAGGGATGATAATGACCTTAACTATAGAGGTGAGTGGAGAAGGTGGGATTATGTGAGAAAATTCAGGAGAAACGTAGGTGAGATAATGATGTTCAAGTGGATTTCTAGATTATGAACATGTAACTTAGAAGAATGTGTTGCCCTCAGAGAAAGAGGAAAGAGTGGAGGGAGGGGTGAGTTTAGAAAAAGTAAGTGAGTACTGTTTTAAATATACTGAGTTTGTGATGCCCATGAGACATTAAAATAGAATGTCCAGCAACCAGCTAGGTAATATGGAATGGCAGCTCAGGAGACAGATGAGGACTGGAGAGGTATACTTTGGGAAATATTTGCATAGAGATAATTGAGCCTAAAGGATCTAATAAGATCATTAACTTTACGTATAAGTAATTTCAAAACATTATGCAGCAATATCCCCCTTTTTATGAAAAGAGTACATGTGCAACTTTCATGAAATTATCAATATAAATAATTTTATAGCTTGTATTTTATTTAAAAGAGATTAATAATTTATTGTAACTGTAAGAAATTTCAAATATATAATTAAATCACATAACATGAACAGAACCATTTGCAAGTTTAAAATTTATAATATAAATTTGTGACATATTAAAATAAAAATATCACTCTGATGAGTAGGGAGTATTTTGTTAAAAATTTATACCATCAATATTACTTTTTACAATTAATTTTAACCCATAATTGGGATGAACATTTTGACTGACAGGAACAGTAGAAAACTTATTTCATAAAAATAAAACATTACAAATAATAAAAAAATTGTGTAACATTTTCTTTCATAAATCAACTAGGTTCATATTTCCTTACAGCATACCAAAACACACTGTATTTTTTTTACTTTTTAACATTTTCACACATTCAATGCACACTCATCAAACAAATCTATCAAACATTCTTGTTGATATGGAGTAATAACAAATGCATGCCCATGGTCAGTAGGATCTATTTTTATTTAAGAAACTTAGAATAGGAAACTAAAATTTTAATTGCTTCTGCTTTACCAAGATGGTGACTAATAATACAGCTTTACTTTTAAATTTTAATTTGCAGGGAAGGATTTTATTTTTCATTAAGAAAAATATAAATTCTTATAAGCAACATGACTAACATGAAAATGTGTTTACTAGGAAGGCATTGTAGAGCCCATATCAGATTGTAAGATATCTTGATGAGGGAGGGGTGAGGGAAGGGGAGAAAATTTAAAACTTATGGAAGTGAATGTTGAAAACTAAAAATAAATAATTTTAAAGAGATAAAAAGATATAAATATTATTTAGAAAATTTATTTCTAGGTCTATTTATGTAAATGCAGGCACCTTACCTTTGTGGGTCCGAATATGAAACTGAGGGTGTTGCTTTGATTTAATTACTCAATGTATTTTTTTTTAAATCCTCCAAGTACATTGACTTGAGGAAGAAATTCTTTTGCAAAATGCATTTGCATCAACTTTTTGAATTATCACCAAGAAAAATGGTAATGTACTATTTTAGCTAAATCACTCTTCTAAGAGAAAGTTAACGTATTTTATAATATTAAAATCCTATGGTCTTCCCCAAAATTACTCTGTTTTCTTAAGAACTTTCCTCTAAATAGCTTAATCATTTATTATTTTTGGATTGTCTTAAAAATTATATGCAACTGCTCACTCAAACAATACAAATGTTTCTCTATAAAATATGTAACAGGTCCAAATTTTAACAACAGTCATATTTTACCTAGTGCCTGTAGACTTGCATTTTATCATGACTTCAACAGATATTTCAGGGCAGAAAACAATAAAATAATATATCATATTAAAAATCTATCATTCATATTGAAAATGCCTCTTGATATGATATTGTGATTAATACATCTACAAAGTAATTTCCTCTGATGTAATTTTAACATATATGTATGTTCAATATATGCTAACATATTTAACCTATATGTCAAAATACATGGAAACACAGAAGTATGATGCCTATTTATGTAATACAATCAACATCTTTATACACATCTGTTACTTCATCCACTTCTGATTAATTCAAAATAATTCAAAATTAATTGATCACAGAGGTCTTCAGAAACATGAATAATTACTTTCTTGGCTCTCATCTGAAAATTCAACAATTCAAAGCCACTTTGATTATATTTCAAGTATACTTTTGGCCATATCAATAGCTGCTTATGGTAACACTGTATTTCCTATTGAATAAGACTGTTGTACTTGGGAATTCATTAGGAAACTTTCTATGATGTAAACAATTATTTTAATGTCACAGATTTTTAAAAAAAACATACATATATATATATTAGATTTTCTCATTAAACGCATCTATTTTCCATTGGAATATGGTCCATATGTAAACTTCCAGATATCATTTCAGTTTACTAGTCTTATGGTATTTGCACTTGAAACATTTGTACAAAGCAAACTGTATGCTCAATTCTGCACCAGTAACCATATCTGAGAAGTTCAATATTATACTATATATTTTTTCTGGATTTATTTTTTTCTTACTTTGTGTATCTATATTTCTGATAACTATTCTCTGTTATCATTTGTTGTACCAGTTAATCTGATTCAGGGGGGTTTCTTTTATTAATTATGTATCAATCAAGAAGGAATTTTTAAAAATCATACATAATAAAAATAAGATTCAAATTTAATTGCTGAAATTTAAAATGTCTCTTCATAAACATTCTTGAGTTATTTAACTTTTTACAATTACAGACTTTTTTGGAAATCATCTTTCTATATTGTACTTAGCAAAATAATTGACATTAAGAATTATATGGGGGGGGTGGAGTCAAGATGATGGAGTAGAAGCAGGACCTCCCCGCTGCTCCAGCTTCCACCTTCCCTGATCCATGTAAAAAGGGGACTCTGAACAAACTTTGGAGCTGCAGAAACCACGAAATGACACAGAGAAGCTAACCTCCCACTAAGGAAAGCCCAGTAAGCCAGCAGGAATTGGCCAGGGCAGTGCTCTGGTAGCTGAGCCCAGCCCCACTAAGAGGCTTTAGCCCCAGGGCGAGCTTGACCAGCTGCCGGCCATAGGGACTCCAGCTCAGCAGCAGCTGTGGCCCTTTCGAGAATTATCAACATATAGATGCGAAGGACAAAGTGAGAGGTCATTACAGTCTGGACTTTGGGAACCAGTAAGGGAGAATGTGGGGCGTTTGCCCCTGGAGTGAGAAACCACTGAGACCAGCACAGCCAGCCAGTGCCACATGGCAGCTTCAGCTCCTGGCCCTCAGAGTGTAGGGGGACCAAGCACCAGTCTGAGGGGTAATTTCTCTTGCTTTAACCTTCTTGGATCTGGATTGCAGTCTAGGGTGGAGGTCCTAGGGTGTGTGTCCAGTTTGTCAGAGTGTGTGGAGACCTCAGAGAGGGCACCCATCTACTACCTCCAGTAGCTGAGAAAACCCCAGCATTTGAGATGAAAGGTCCCCGTCTGGTGGCAGAGTCCGACTATGGCAGAAAGCCCAGGAGTCAAGTGACTGAGAGGTGACATGACGAAGCAAAGGAAACAAAGCAGACAGAAGATTCCAACATTAGACTCCTATTTTGGGGACAAAAAAGGAGCAAAGAATGGGACAGGAGGAAGACAGTGAAGTCAGAACACCTGCAGCAAAAGCTTCAAAGGAAAATGTGAGCTGATTAAAGGCCATAGAGGACTGTAAGAAGCAGATAAGAGAAGTGGAGGAAAAACTAGGAAGAGAAATGAGAACAATGCAAGAAAATTACAAAATGAGAGTCAACAGCATGACTGAGGAAAATCACACCTTAAAAAACAGACTAACTCAAATGGCAAAAGAGGCTCAAAAAGGCAATGAGGAGAAGAATGCCTTAAAAAGCCAAATTTGCCAGATGGAAAAAGAATCTCAAAACCCCACTGAGGAGAATCATTGCTTCAGAATTAGATTGGAGCAAATGGAAGCTAATGACTTTAAGAGAAATCAAGATGCTGTTAAACAGATCCAAACAAATGAAAGAATAGAAGGCAATGTGAAATATCTCATGGGAAAAATCATTGACCTGGAAAATAGATCCAAGAGAGATTATTTAAAAATTATTGGACCACTTGAAAGCTATGATCAAAGTAAGAACCTAGAAATCATCCTCCAGGGAGATCTCAAAGAAACCTGCCCTGATGTTTTAGAACCAGAGGGCAAAATAGAGGTTGAAAGAATCCACCAATCACCTCCTGAAAAAGATCCCAAAAATAAAACTCCTAGCAATATTATAGCCAGGTTCCAGAATTTCCAAATTAAGGAGAGAATATTACAAGCAGCCAGGAAGAAACAATTTGAATATTGTTGAAACACAATCTGGATAACCCAGGATCTGGCAGCTTCTACACTGAGGGATCGAAAGGCTTGGAATATGATATTCTGGAGGTCAAAGGAGCTGGGATTAAAACCAAGAGTCACCTACCCAGCAAAACTGAGTATCATGTTTCAGGGGAAAATATGGTCATTCAGTGGAATAGAGGACTTTCAAGTATTCTTTCTGACAAAACCAGAGTTGAATAGAAAATTTGACATTCAGATACAAGAAGCAAGAGAATCATGAGA
>NW_027185597.1:2297796-2367106 GCF_028583685.1 Petaurus breviceps papuanus | reverse complement strand
TGTGTCTATATATGAGGTTATATGGGCATATGAATACATATGTGAATGTGTGTATATATGTTCACAGGTATACATAGATAGAGGGCACAGGACCAATTTAACAGGAAGGGTTATACTTAAAAGGTGAAATTAAGAGATAAGAGAGGAATATAATGAGAGGAGATGGGGAGAGACAGAATGGGGTAAAATATGCCATATAGAAGCGGCAAGGGAAAATGGTTACAATGGAGGGGAAGAATAGGAAGGCAAAAGGGAATGGGTCAACCTTATTCCCATTGAATTTGGCTTGAGGAGGGAATGAAATACACACTAAATAGGGTATTTCAGCCTCCAAGAGAGTAGGGGGTAGGGGGTGAGAGGGGGGATGATGGAAGGGAGGGCAGGCTGAGGGGGAGGGAAGTTGGAAGCTCCCACTTTTGAAAAGGGATGGGATCAAAGTAGAGAATAGAGCAAGTGGAAGGTGGGATAGGAGGGTGGGTAATATAGTCAGTTTTTTACAATGTGTCTATGTTATTGTTTTTCATTAGCCACACATGTACAACCTATACTGAACTGCTTATCTTCCCAGAAAGGGTGGGTGACAAGGGAGGAAGAGAATGAATCTGGAATTCAAAGTTTTAAAATCAAATATTCATATATATATATATATATATATACTATTATTAATACTATTTTACATGTAATTGGGAAATAAGATATATAGGCATTGGGGCATAGAGATCCACTGGAAAAGTAGAAAGGGGTATGAGAGAAAACATGCGAGAGAGCAGAATGGAGGAGGGGATATCCTTTGGGACTGCTATTTTGGGGCAGTGGGTAGGGGAAAAATAGGAAGAAAATTTGTAACTCAAACTCTGGTAGAAATGAATGATGTAAATCAGAAGTTATTAAAGCATTTGAAAAATAAAAAAAATATATATCAGCTACAACACTATCTGTATCATGAATCTATGTCAATTGACTATGACATTAAACATTGAGACTACATTGAGATTCAACACCTAAATATTATGATTTAACTTTATTTGCAAATACCTTATTAAATCATGAATACCATGCATTTACTTTCCTTTATAAAAATTATTTTTATTTCACTAAATATTTCCAAATTACATATAAAACATTTTAACAATAAGTTTTTAAAATTTTGAGTTTCAAAATTTCTCTCTCCCTCTTGCCTGTAGCTCTTTCCTTGAGAGGACAAGCAATTTGGTATCAGTTATACATGTGAGGTCACATAAAACATATTTCCATATTAGCCATGTTGCAAAAGAAAACACAAACAAAATAAAATTGAAGAGTGAAAAAGAAAGTATGCTTTGACCTATATTCAGAGTTTACCTCTCTCTGGAGGTACATAACATTTTTTATCATGGGTCATTTGGAATTGTCTTGGTTCATTTTCTTGATCATAGTATCTCAGTCTTTCACAGTGAATCATCCTTAGAGTATTGCTGTTACTGTGTACAAAGATCTCCTGGTTCTAATCTCTTCACTTTGCATGAGTTCTCATAAGTTTTCCCAGATGTTTTTTTCTGAAATAATTTTGCTCATCATCTCTTATAGCATGATGATATTCCATTACAATTATATGCCACAACTTGTTTAGCCATTCTTGAGGTGATGGGCATCTCTTCAATTTTCCATTTTTATGCCAACACAAAAAGAGTTGTTGCAAAATATTTTTTGTACTAATAGGTCATTTGTCCTCTTTTTGAGCTCTTTGGGACATAGACCTAGTAGTGGTATTGCTGGGTCATACAGTACGCAGATTTTTAGAGCACTTTGGACACAGTTCCAAATTATTTTCGAAAATGGATGAACTAGTTCACAATTCCACCAGTTGCACATTAGTGTCCCAATTTTTCACCATTTCCTACAGCATTTGTCATTTCCCTTTTTTCTGTCATATTAGTCAATCTGATTGGTATGAGATGGAACCTCAGAGTCGGTTTGATTTGAATTTCTCTAATCAGTAGTGATTTAGAGAAATTTTCTTCTGAAAACTGTTCATATCCTCTGACCATTTATCTTTGGAAAATGGTTCTTATTTTAATAAATTTCACTCATTTCCTTATATATTTGAGAAATTAAGCTTTTTGTCAGAGAAAGATGCTATAAAAATTTCCCTGTTTTCTGTTTTTCTTACAATTTTGACTGCATTGATAAAAATTATTCATTTTACATCCTGTGATGCTCTCTATCTCTTGTTTAGTTATAAATTCTTCCCTTATCCATATGTCTAACACATAAGATAGGATTATTTTGGTTTTTTTTCAATTAAATTTTATATTAATGTTTAGTTTTCATCATTGATTTCCAGAAGATTTTAGTTACAAATTTTCCTCCCATCTTTCCCCTACCCACCTACCCAAAAGAGTGATCCCACTGAATACCCCCTCCCCCAATCTGTTCTTTCCTATATTGTTCCCTCATCCCCTTCCAACTTTCCAGTAGAGCAAAATGGATCTCTATGCCCCAGTCCCTGTATACTTATTTCCCAGTTGCATGTAAAGAAAAGGTTAATTATCTTTATTTATTGATTTATTCATTTATTTATTTAAAATTTGATTTTAAAACTTTGAATTCCAAATTCTTTCCCTTCCTCTGTTGTCACCCACCCTTATAGGGAAGATAAAATATTCAATATAGCTTTTATATGTGTAGCTACGCAAAACATTTCCATACTGGATATACTGTGAAAGACAGATTATATTTCCCTCCATCATATGCTGTCCCCAACTTGTTCTATTCTCTACTTTGACCCTGTCCTTTTTCAAAAGGGTGTGCTTCCAACTACCCTTACTCCCCAACCTGCTCTCCCCTCCATCATCCCCCCTCTCATCCCCTTCCCCCCTACACTCCTGTAGGGTGAGATACCCTTTTTAGTGCCTATGTCATTCCCTCCCTAAGCCAAATTCAATGAGAGTAAGGTTGACTCATTCCATTTTGTCTTCCTGTTTTTCCCCTCCATTGTAACAGATTTCCCTTGCCTCTTCTATATGAGATAGTTTACCCCATTCTGTCTCTCCTGATCTCCTCTCATTATATTCCTCTCTCACCTCTCAATTTCACCTTTTAAGTATCATCCCTTTCTATTCAATTGGTCCTGTGCCCTCTGTCTATGTATACCTGTGTATATATATATATATATATATATATATATATATATATATATACACACACACACAAATACTCACATGTGTATTCATACACCCATATACCTTCCTATATAGACATATAAATGTATGTATACATATATATGCATTTATATTCCCTTCCACTATTCTCATACTGATAAAAGCTACATCAGTTACAATTATTTTTTTCCACGTAGGAATGTAAATAGTTCAACTTTGATAATTTCCTTATGATTTCTTTTCCCTGTTTACCTTCTCGTGCTTCTCTTGCTTCTTGTATCTGAATGTCAAATTTTCTATTCAACTCTGTTTTTTTTCATTATTAATGCTTCAAAATTCTCTATTTCATTGAATTACTATATTTTCCCCTGAAACATGATATTCAGCTTTTCTGGGTAGGTGATTCTTGGGTTTAATCCCAGCTCCTTTGACCTCTGGAAAATCATATTCCAAGCCCTTTGATCCCACAGTGAAGACGCTGCAATATCCTGTTTTATCCTGATTGTGTTTCTACAATATTCAAAGGGCTTCTTCCAGCTGCTTGTAATATTTTCTCCTTAATCCGGTAACTCTGGAACCTGGCTATAATATTGCTAGGAGATATTTTGGGGGTATCATTTTCAAGAGGTGATCAGTGTTTTTTTCCAACCTCTATTCTGCCCTTTGGTTCTAAAACATCAGGGCAAATTTCCTTGAAAATATCTTGAAGGATGATTTCTAGATTCTTTTTTTTTTTTGCTTTTCAGAGGGCAATTGGAGTTAAGTGACTTGCCCAAGGTCACACACAACCAGTTTTTGTGTTAAGTGTCTGAGGCCAGTTTTAAACTCAGCTCCTCCTGATGCCAGGGCTGGTGCTCTAGTCACTGTGACACCTAGCCACCTGGATTCTTTTTTTTATCATGGCTTTCAGGTAGTCCAAAAATTTTAAAATAATCTCTCCTGGATCTATTTTCCAGGTCAGTTGTTTTCCCAATGAGATATTTTACATTGCCTTCTATTTTTTCCTTTGTTTGGATCTGTTTAATAGTATCTTGATTTCTCATAAAGTCACTAGCTTCCATTTGTTCCAATCTAATTCTGAAGGAATGATTCTCTTCAGTGAGCTTTTGAAATTCTTTTTCCATCTGGCAAATTTGGCTTTTTAAGGCATTCGTCTTCTCATTGGCTTTTTGAGCCTCTTCTGCCATTTGAGTTAGTCTGTTTTAAAGGTATTAGTTTCTTCAGTCAGGTTGTTGACTCTCTTTTCATTATTTTCTTGCACCATTCTCATTCCTCTTCCTAATTTTTCCTCCACTTATTTAGTTTTCAAAATCCTCCTTAAGCTCCTCTATATGGCCTGTAACCATTTCATATTTTTCTTGGAAGCTTTTGGTGCAGGAGTTCTGACTTCACTGTCTTCCTCCTGTCCCATGCTTTGATCCTTTTTGTCCCCAAAATAGGATTCTAATGTTGGATTGCTGAGCTTGTTTTACTTCCTTTGCTTGTTCATGTTGCCACTCAATTAATTACTTGACTTTTGAGCTTTTTGCCACAGTAGAATAATCGCTGGGGTTTTCTCAGCTGCCAGAGCTATTACTTGATTGCCCTCTCTGAAGCCTCCACATGCTCTGGCTCACTGGTCATGTACCCCAGGACCACCATGCTAGATAGTGATCTAGATCCAAGCAGGCTAATGCAAGAGTGGTTAACCCTCAGACTGGTTTCTTGGTCCCCCTACAATATGGAGGCCAGGAACTCTGAAGCAGCCATGAGGCAGTGGCTGCCACCACACCTCAGTGGCTTCTCCCTCCCAGGAGTAGAAGCCTGACTGAATTCCTGGACTCCCTGTTACCAAAGTTCACACTGACCTCTCACTTTGTCCTTACCATTTATGGGTTGATAATTTTGGAAACTGCCACAGCTGCTGATGATCCACTCTCCTGATGTCCCTCAAGCCATGGCTTGTCGGGCCATTCTGGGTCTAAAAATCATGGATTCAAGTGGGCTGGGCTCTGCTCCCAGAACACTGTGATGAGTCCTTCCTGCTGGCATGCCTGGCTGTCTTCAGCAGAAGGTTAGATTTTCTTTTGGGGTTCTGTAGCTCTAAATTTTGTTTGGAGTCATTTTTTACATGTATTGGAGGAGGTAGAAGCAGGAGCTGTACAGAAGTCCTGTTTCTACTCTGCCATCTTGGCTCTGCCAAGTTATATCATTTTTGTTTTGATGAGAAACACAAAGACCATCTGGTAAAGTATGGGAAAAGCTGGATGAAATATCTATATGGAGGATATCTCAGACCCCTGATATACTAAAGCAATGGAGAACTTTCATATTGTATCTTTCAAACACTGTGAAGTAAGGAAACACCATTATCTTTTTATAAAATTTAATATAATTATACAGATAAAAGTAGAAATAAGGAGATAGCCACTGTTACAACCAAAGGATAGAGGCTTAATTCAATCTCAGACAGCATCTAAAGCATGTAACCAGTCTCTCCACATTTATGTTGGGGGTATTTTGGAATGCTTAAAGTAGAAGGTATAAATTTAGGATAGCCTGAAGAATACTTGAATTCTGCTAACTATGGTAATAATATTTGTTCAGATATGCCCATTTTCTGCAATGAACTAACTTTAGATTATTGGTATCACTGAACATACCATTGAGTTTAGATCAAGAAAAAAGCTTGTATTACTTAGTCCATTTCCTCAGAAAGATGAAAGAATAGTCTTCCAGTCATGTGGTTAGTAGGCATGATAGCTAGGACTTGAATCAGTCATGTGATTTAAAATCCATTTTGCTCTTTCTACTATATCTGGCTGCCCTTCAGGTTGGCCATAAATTTCCTCCACAGACCTCCCTTTCTAAAAGGTTAATCACAACTCACAAATCTAAATGGTCCATCCATTGATCAGGATTCCTCTGAAAAGTATCCCTGATGAGTCAATTCTATGTTCTGAGGTACCAACTACCTACAATAGTTCAACAGGTATCACACTTGGATTCATACTTCTTCTCTTTCCTTCTTCTAATCTGTCTTTTCTATGGTTGCCAGAATAATATTTCTCATACATACAAATGAAAATGTCACTCTTCTACTCAAAATGGTTCTTCTTTTAAACTTCATTGACTTGTATTCAAGGACTCCACAAGGTATTATGATCTTAAGTCTCTAGCATTTTACACAATGTTCCAATCCACCTGGGGTACTCTTTGTCCTTTGAACATGTTCTGTACTCTCATACCTGTATGGTTTTGCTCAGAAATGACATCATGAGTTATCTTTATTGTTGGATTCTGTACCATCCTTTAAAAGTCAATTTAAATGTTACCTCCTTCAGGAAACCTCCCCTATTCCTTCCAACTGTTAATTTTTCCCTCCCTTAAAATGTCACCTTATACTATATTTTCTGTCTTTCTAATGCATTTTTTATTTATTTTTTCTCAATTACATTTAAACAACAATTTTTAACATTCTTTTTTTAAAAAATTAGTTCAAAATTCTCTTCCTCCTTTCTAACCATCCCCCCTCCTTGAGAAGGTAGGCAATTTGATATTAATTGTACATGTAAAGCTACACAAATCATTTCTATATTAACCATGTTGCAAAAGAAAACACAGAACAAAAACAAACAAAAAATAATAGTAAAGTCTAAAAAGGATGGAACCTTAACACAAACATAAACCTCTCTCTAGAGCTGTAACTTCTACACTGATAAAACAATGCACCTGAGATATATAAAGTCTTTTTAAATTTCTTTTTATTAATTTTTTCATCTTTATTAATATGTTTGTTTACTTTTAGTTTACAAGATTTAGTTCCACAATTCCTTGAGTTTCAAATTTTCTCTCCCTCCCTCCCCTGCCCATCCATGACAGCATACAAGCAAGTATAAGATCTGCAAATACTTTCACATTAGGCATTAGTCAGGTTATAAAGAAGGGTTGTATCAGATGGAATGAACAATGGGAAAGAGGAAACAAAACCAAACAAGAAAAAGAGCAGGTAGTTTGTTTCAATCTGGCTTCAAACTCTGTTCTTTCTAGTTCTTTCTCTGGATGTAGACCTCTCTCTCCATCATGAGTCTTTTGGGGTTGACTTATAACCTTGTATTGCTGAGAAGAGTCCAGTCTATCAAAGTTGGTCATCACACATATGTTGTGTCTGTAATTGTGTAGAAATTTCTCCTGGTTCTACTCTTCTCACTCAGCATCAGTTCATATAAGCCTCTCCAGGTGAATATGAAGTCCATCTGCTCCTTGTTTCTAATAGCACAATAGTATTCCATTACATTCATATACCACAACTTGTTCAGCCATTCCCCAATTGATGGGCACCCCTTTAATTTCCAGTTTTTTGCCACCACAAAAAGAGATGCTATAAATATTTTTGTATACATGGGTCTTCCTCCCACTTCTATGATCTCTTTGGGATACAAGCCTAGAAGTGGTATTGCTGGGTCAAAGGGTGTGAAATTATTTATAGCCCTTTGGGCATAATTACAGATTGCTCTCTAGAATGGTTGGGTCAGTTCACAACTTCATGGGCAATGCATTAGTGTTCCAATTTTTTCCACATCCTCTCCAGCATTTGTCATTTTCCTGTGAGGTATAAAGTCTTTAAGGTCTCTTCAAGATCATAATATCAGTAATCTAGAGATGCCTAAACAAGTCATTAGAGTCCTCATCATACAGTAACCACACTTTTGATGATGAGGAAACTGAAGCCCAGAGGAGTTCAGTTACTACTACAAGGTCACACAAATAATAACTGCCAAGGTGAGATCTTAGACATAGGTCCTCTGAATGTTAAGCCAATACATTTATCCTTTCCACATTGCAAGTGTTAGGGATGTGGTGATCACATGATCTGGAAAATCAGTCTTGGCACTCCCTTCATACCAGAGAAGAAGTTTGATTTTTTTCTTTTATTCTTTGCTCACAGTATCTTATTGTAAAATTTGGATTAAACATTTGGTCATAGGTTCTGTATCATCTGCTGACCTTCTTGTGTCATTTACAGCTTCTGGCAAAACTCCCAAACCATTCCCATTTTTTAAATTTCTTATGCCAACTGGTGATATATTGAAACCATGATGGGGAAACTCATGATGTGGAAGGGATAACTGCATTATTGTCCTTCACAATATAGTAAATTCTAGAATTCTTAGTTATTTATATTGTTTAAATACTCTCACTACATATGATCACGTTTGGCAATATATTTTTACATTTGTTGCTCATTGCACTTATTAAATTCTTCTGATGATCACGCAAACTTTCTGCTTTATTTTAAGTTAAAGGCATGGATAAATTCAGTTACAAAAGTTCACTTGTTTTCAATAAACTGTAGGTAGTAAAGCATCAACATTAATAGTAAGGTATCTTTATTGAACACATTTCTTCAATAGATTTTAATTCAATGTTAAATATTTGAGTCATTTATCAGTCCTATACCTATTTCTATTTTCTCTACTCATCTCTAACATTTACAAAGTATTCTAGAATATACCTTTATTGTTCCTATGATTTCCACTATTCATTATTCCATAATCTATTTTTATATTCATTATTTGTATCACTGAAGTACATGTGATTAAAGTTGAATACATGTCTGATGGGAACATGTATCTATGTTAATGGTTGAACAAGAGAGGAGGAGGGAAAAGATCTTTAAAATATGTGCCATAGGGCTGATTTTCAGGGAAGTGATGGATTGCTACTAAATTATATTACCTAACAACTACATTTTTCCTTAAAGTCTTTAAAGTCCTTGTATGTAAGAAGTGATTGATGCTGGTTACATCACAAGAATGTGGACTGCAATTTTTAAGCATGGAAATATAATGGTCCAACAGTCATGCATCCTTGAACAGCCATAAACAATTTTCCCCTTTGTAAGCTTGCATCATTTGCTTAAAGAAGTTTCTTTGGTAATGATGAGAATTCTTCACACAGCAATATTGTAGAACTCTGATATTATAAATCACATGAAAAGTCAAACAAATTTTCAAAGAATATTAATAAAAGATATTTGCCTAAAATTAACTTTCTATTTTGCTACTGAATAAGAGATTGACCTTTTCCTCAATTGTGATTTGTAAGAAAAGTTTACAATTCAATTAGTACTTCTAAAACAAACTTTTTTTCTTGTAATTCTTATATACAATTTTAGTAGTGTTTGGCTCATGTAGGAAATAATAAAACAAGGAATAGGCAGGCTGATCTCTGGTCTCAGCTCTGCTACTGACTAGCCCTTTTAAATTATGATAATCATTTTACCAATCTGGGCCGCAATGTTTTTGTTTTGTTTTTCATTTTTAAAATGAAGGGGTTTGTCTAGATCAGAGGATCTTTAACCTGGGGTCCATCAATTTGATTTGGAAAAAATTCATCTTTATTTTCACTAGAGTCTAAATTAAACTTAGCAGTCCCTTTCATTATGAATGTAGACAAGATGTCATTGTCATATCAGAAACTGTGATTTTGTTACTAATAGAAATGACAAATTCATATCACACTACAGTTTCAGATATCTTGAAATATCACTTATACTCACCAATACTTTGGAATTACTGTAGCTATTTGACCCACAACAGTCACACATAATTACTGGCCTCCTGTTTATAGATATTCATGTGACATAACCAAGCCAAAAGGTAATGTCAAAGATGTTGATCTAACCAAAGATGAACTGATTGATCTTAAGACAAAAAAAAAATACTACAGATGGAGTGAGACTCAAATTTTAAAACTCTGCTATTCCTTGAGAGATTTCCATCCTCATTTCATAAATTGAGCTATGGATGTTTGAATTCAACTTGTGAAAGTATAGCCCTGTGATCAGGTTTTTCACACTTGTAATCATCAAAACAAAACTAAAATCAAAATCAATTGGATATCCACTATTACATGCATAACCTTTTCAAAGGTCACCTCATAGTTTAATGCTCTTATTCTAGCTAAGCAACAGTCTTCAAAGAGTTGCCTTTTAAATATAAATGTTAATTTACCTATAATTTAAATGCATTTCTTTTCATTTAATATGTTCTTAAGATGTGCATGATGCTATATCATAAATTATATTTTAAAATATTTGATAATTGTAACTTTTTTTACTCTATGGATTTTATTTTATATGTTCAAAATACCTCATAGGAAAAACAACTAACCTGGAAAATATATCCAGGAGAGACAATATCAGAATTACTGGACTACCTGAAAGTCATAATAAAAAGGAGGACCTACATAGCATCTTTCCAGAAATTATCAAAGAAAACTACTCCAATGTCCCAGAGCCAGAAGGCAAAATAGGCATTGAAAGACTCTACCAATCACCTCAGGAAAGAGATACCAAAATAAAAATTCAAAGGAGAATTATAGCCAAATGTCAGAATTATTAGGTTATGGAAAAAGAAGTAAACACTTGATTTGTTTATATTTCTTTAAATCTTAGTCTAAATTGTAACTTTCTTTGCAATATTTATGTAAATGTTACCAAAAATGATGCTAAAATATAAGCTTTATATTTGTGAAAAAGTTTATCAACTTCTCATATTTCCAGTCTTCTTACATTTTTTACTTCTTTCTGTATTCTAGGTCCAAACACACTAAACTCCTTTGCTGTTCCTAGAATAAGGCACTCATCTCCAGACTTTGCAAATTTTAACTGGTTGTACCCCTTGCCTAGAATGCTTTCTTTCCTTATTTCTACTTCTAGACTTCCCTGGTTTTCTTCAAGTCTCTGCTAAAATCCCACTCTCCACTGGAAGTCTTCTTGATCCACCATAATTCTAGTATTTTCCCTTTCTTAATTATCTTTAATTTATCTAGTAAATAGCTTGCTTGTATGTAGACATTTAGATATTTTCTTCACTTATTAGGGAAGACTGTGAGTTCAAGAACAGGGTCTCTTTTGTTGTTGTTTTTGCTTGTATTTCCAGTATTTAGTATAGTGCCACAAAATAGGCACTTATATATGTATACTGACTGACTAAATACTTTCTCTCTCTCTCTCTGCATATATATATATATATACACACACGAGTGTATACATATATGCATGCATGTATACATATGTATATATACACACATACATAGGTGTATTGTGTATATGTATGTATTTAACTGTAACACACTGACAGATATTCATCAATAAAGAGGATAAAAGAACTTCAGAATGTATAGCAAAAAGGAAATTAGTAGGTGAAAAAATCTACCCTTAGTTCAAAATCACCACTGACCATCAGTGAAGACCTGAAATATTATTATGAACAAGTTATTTTTACTATGAAATATGTTTTCTAGATACATTTGCAAGTATTCAAAATCATAAAATTATCATGGTCTTTTGATGGCATTTGCAAGAAATTTCTCTGGGGCAGGAGTTGGAGGGGTGCTCCCTATTACCTAACTTTTTATCTGTGAGCAAATCCGCCAGGCTTCTTATGGAAATACAGAACACAATATAAGAACATTTTGAGAAACCCACTGTGAAGGTAATTGATTCCATGCCATTAAATATGGGGAGGAATACAACAAATTTCTGAGATATCCCACATAGAGATTGCTTTTTTTTCTAGTAAATGAAAAAAAAATTCCCAAGAATCAGTCACAAAGATGGATGCTTGAATTGAAGACTCACTGTTTAGAACCACTGGGACAAACCAAACCTGAAGTTACCTGAAACACATGCAGCAGAAAAGAATTGTTTTTTACTCATAAGTCCTCAGAGAGAGATGAGATACAAAAGACAAGATCTTGATTTGTAATTGCATGAACTTGAAATGGAAGGCAAGATTCTACAGCAGATGCTTTAATCTAAAGAGAAGTACCTTGGTTCCTAAATGACTGACAAGATTTGGGGGATGATTACAGTGCAAGTCAATGTAAAGTCCTGTTTCAAAAACATGTTTAGCCTTTTAAATATGAGACAGAGGCATTAATTGAAGATAGACCTTTTTATTCATTTCCTAGAATGATGAGTATCTAAGCATGGTTAAGCACTTCCTTGGTTCAAACCTCAGAGAAAGAATAAAAAGATGTAAATTTGCTGAATAGTTTTCCCCATATGAGACTGACTTAATTTCTACTCTAAAAGAAAACTAGTGAAAATGCATCAGAAGACACAACGGAAATATGCAGTTCAGGGAATATACAAGACTGGAATTGACAAGTAAAAATATAATAACTAAGGCTGCATTCAGATTTTGCATCTGAATTTTAAACTTTAACAACTTCTAGGGGTGGGTAGAAAACAGGGAAAGAAAACTCTTAGACTTTTAAATGAAAGCATGTTTTCTCCCTAGATTACAGGACCTTGAGAGATGTTATGGAAAGCAAATCAGATTACTTCAGATATGTATAGTGACTTTGTAATTTGTAACAGAATTGGTTAAAAGGTCAATTTCTACCTGCTGAATATTAATGTAGAAATTCATCAACTATCCATATTAACCATTTATTGTAGTGGATCATTCTGCTTGGTAGCTAGTCTAATTACTTGTGAGGTTTTTGGTTGGGGCAGCGGGGAGCTGGGTATAAACTGCTATGTAGTATCAATGTAGTAGCCATACCTGAAGGGAAAATTAACAACTTCATTTAAACATCTCTCAGCTGAGAGCTCCTGACTTACTGATAAGAAGTACAGAGATTACAGGGGAGTTGTTGCTGGCACTAGGTGAAGGACCTGTAACTGTTTGGCAATTTCATCATCTACACATAGTTCTGAGTCACAGTTCCAGGGTGGAAAAGAGCACTTGTGGTCAGTCACAAGGGAACAGGGGACCTAGTCATAGTTCCAGAACAGAGAGGAGCACCAGCACCTGTGGCTGCAGAGGATCAACGGTCCTTCCTAGGTATACACCAGGAGAACAGTGACCACACCTCTCCCAGGACCACATCATCTTGAAAGCACTAAAAACTTACATACCCTCAATAAAAAGCTCTGAAAAGAGCCTAAAACTTGTGATAGTACCCTTTCTCTCCCACCTCTAGATGAACAATTGAGTATAGATATATATTTTATTGAACAGAGAAGTATGAGGGGAAAGGAAAAAGAGAAATATGGAGAAGGGGTGATAAAAATGAGGGCATATTAAGGGAGGCATTGATCAGAAGCAAAACAGACTTCAGAGAAGGGACAGAACAAAAAGAGAGAAAGAAGGAAAAACAGATGAAAACAGGATGGGGAGAAAGTGTAAATTAGTAATCATAACTATGAATGTGAATGGGATAAACTCACCAATAAGACAAAAATGGATAGCAGAATAGATTAGAAACCAGAATCTAGAGAGAAGAAGATTCTGTGAAGATGTCAGAAGTCAGAAAATTCTAAGCTCCCAAGATTTCCTCCCACAAAAGAAATAAAATATAGCATCTCAAGGGAAACATAGAATGGTAAAAATAAATGAGTAGGGGCAGAACAGTAGTACTTCTGGGACAACTGGAGAAGATCTGAAGAAAAATCCCAGGATGAGTTTTGGTCTCTGTGAAGAGTAAACACCTCCAACCTAAGGACCCACTTAAACAAGAGGCAAGACATGGGGTTAGCTGTGTTGGGAAGTTGTCTCAGCCCCAGCCACAGGGACTTTTTACCTGCAGGACAGTGAGAGTAGTGGAGCATCTGAGCCAGGGAATATTAGGGAACATCTGCTAAGAAGGAAATGTCAGCTACTGTGAAGCTGAGACAGGGCAGGAGTAAGAGGGAAACAACAAATGCCTGGTGAGTACAGAAGCACTGGAGTGGGGATGCCACTGACTGTAGGTCCTTACAGGAGACTGAAATATATATATATATAATGCATGGACAAAGGAGAAAGAATTCAGCCATGGAGAATTACTATGAAAATAGAGAATACTAAGGTTCATCTTCAAAGGAGGATACTCAAAAAAAGAAATCCTCTTCAGTCCCAAAGAGTAATGTTAAATGACCACCTGCCCAAAAAGAATTAATAGAAAAACTTTATAAAGACTTTAAAAATCAAATGAGAAAGATGAAGAAAAAACTTTTAAAAAATAACAAAAATTCAAGAAGAACAAGAAGATTATGAAAAGAAAATCAACCAATTATAAAAGGAGGTCCAGAATCTTAAAGAAGAAAATGATTCTTTGAAAATCAGAATTGGTGGGGCGGCCAGGTAGCACAGCGAGTAAGAGCACCGGCTCCAGTGTTGAGAACACCTGGAGATCGAATCCCGGGCTCAGACACTTAGCACCCACCCAGAAACACCTGGCCGTGTAACCTTGAGCAAGTTACTTAACCCCAATTGCTTAGGGGTGGTCAGGTGGCTCAGCGAGTAAGAGCACCGGCTCCAGTGTCGGGATGACCTGGATCAAATCCGGGCTCAGATACTCAGCACCACACCCAGAAATAATAACTGGCCGTGTAACCTTGAGCAAGTTACTTAACCCCAATTGCTTTAAAAAAAAAAAAAAGAAAATCAGAATTGGGCAAGGGTAAGCCAGTAAAGTTATAAGAGATCAAGAAATAATAAAACAAAATATAAAGAATGAAAAAATAGAAGAAAATGTGAAATATCTCATAAGAAAAACAACTGATCTGGAGAACAGATCAAGAGAAAGCATAAGGATAAATGGACTATCTAAACACTATAATATATACAAGATCTTGATACAATGATACGAGAAATAATTAAAGAAAATTGTCCTGAAGTATTAGAACAAGAAGGGAAAGTGGAAATAGAGAAAAAAATTTCACTGATCATCCCCTGAAAGAGATCCTATGAATAAAATCCTCAGGAATATTATCATCAAATTCCAAAACCCCCAGCTCAAGAAAAAAATATTGTAATCTATAGTAAAGACAACAGCATCAACACCAAAACAATTTAAATATGGCAGTGCTACAATTAGAATTGCAAAAGATCTACCAGCAACAACATCAAAAGTTTGCATGTCTTAGAATATCACATATCAAAGAGCAAAAGAACTGGGGTTCTGGTTAAAAATATCATGCCCAGAAAAGCTAAGCATAATTCTGAATTAAAAACAAAACAAAACAAAAAGAAAATGGACATATAATAAACTGTCAGACTTTGAGGACTTTGTTTTAAAAAACAAACAAAACTGAACTTAATAGAAGATCTGACATACAAGAGCCAAGAGGTACATACGAAAAGCTAATTACAAGAGACTTAATAAAAACAGACTGTTTACCCTTTATGTATGCAAAATATAAAATGTGTGTCCAAGAGTGTTATTGGTAATTAGGTAGTTCATAAGAGTACTGCTGCTGTGAACAGCTTTCAAGGTTCTGATTACATAGTATAATGAGCTCTCTGTTTATTCAATAACAAATCAAAGTAAAACATCCATAGAAAATCAAAATACAGCATTCACAATGTTACATTGTATCACAGAAAGCAAAAATTCAGCATTCACCATGTCATAACTCAACAACTTATCACTAAAATGGCCACATAGTTTTCACCAAACTGGTCACACAGTTCTAAAAATAGTACTTTGATTTAGTCAATCACAAAACCCATAATTCAATCACAAAGTACAAAAGTCAAAGTTCTCCACCCCTAGGTCACAGTAAATCATAATCTTCTCAGTTAGTACATAGTATCCAAGTAAAGTCTCTTTCAGCTTGACTCAAGGCTGGCTCTCAGATTCCATGGTTCCTCTTCCATGGTTCCAGCTCCAACTATTACCTGGGTTCAAAAGCAAACAGCTCCCAGTTCCTTGTCCAGCTTCTTGTCCAGTTCTTCATCCAGTTCCCATTTCATATTGAAGTTCACAGTGTCCAGTTCACCTCAAGTCCTTCATAGTTCCTGTTTCTGGGAAGACAAAGCTTGACAGAGCCACAATAATATTCATACACACTGCCGCAGATGATTCACTATCTGCCTGTGAAATCAACTCAGACCCACCAAAAAGATCTGAGAACTCAACACAAATCATCAACATAGAAATCAACACTGACCCACAAACAAGGTCCAAGAGGTCAGCACAAATCACCAGTAAAGTCCCAGGACCTCCAAAATCCTCCTTCAGGACTTTGCCAAACATATAATCAGAAAATCCTCTTACAGAGCTTCCAGTAAGGTCCCAAGGGCTTCTGTACGAACATCAACACAGACAGAGCAGACAAACATACTGCTGGGATACCACAAGTTTTCTCCTCCTTGACTCTGCCAGCACAGGAGTCCTCTTCTCAGTTCCACCATGCCTAGTCTGGGCCTCTCCTTATATATGGTCATTAACACCTCCCCTTCCTGTTGTAGGAGTTCACAAGTTGTGGGGTTCACACATTCTGTTTCTTAACAGACTCGATACAAGGCTCAAAAGAAACTTGAATTGAAACAAGTTGTTAATTCAATAGCTGAAACAAGGTGTGAACTACTTCTGTGTTTGCCATTACAGTTCAAGAGGGAATAATACATATATATCTAGAAGTGTATAAAAGTCTTCTAAATTCAAAAAGGAATAAAACACTAAGTGAATGGGGGAAGAGTATAAGGGAGGGATCTCTAGAGGTCGGCTGAGGTAATAGGTCAAAGAGAGGGGAATAGAATGGTGTTTAGATATATGGGAATAGGAGGATAAAGGAGGGTTCCTTGGAGATACAGTAGGTTAAGTAATAGGAGGGCAAGGTAGCAGGTAGAAGTAGAGGAGTTAGGACATATAGGAAATAAAAGAAACCCACAAACATTAAAAAAAAATCATGAGTAGAATTTGTTAGGGAAAGTATATGTTTATGTATGTATGTGTATATATATGTGTGTGTGTGTGTGTGTGTGTGCACATACATATATCTATATATAAATATATCCACACTAAATTATAGCCTTCTGAGGGGTGGGGAAGAAGATGGAAAAAAAAAAAACAAAGTAAAAAGTATACAGCAGAGAACAAAAGAAAACTTATGAGGAAGCAAAGAAAGGATGGATAGCTCTCAACATAACACAACATGGAGTATTTATGACATAGGCTTTCTTGAAGTGGAAATTTATTGCTATGTTATTTTGAATCCTCTCATGTTTTCCTATGCACAACAATCCACAATTTCATTTAAGAGAATGACAACAATGGGAATGTCAAAATTTGTGTGATGCAGTCAGTATACTTGGGGGAAAATTTGTATTTCTAAATGTATACATCAATAAAAGAAAGATTATATTAATGGATAGAACATGCAATTTAAAAAAATAACATATTTAAAATTCTCAATTTAACACCAAAATAGGAATCCTGAAAACAAAAAAAAAAAATAAAAATTGAATGTTTAAAAAAATGAATACATAAAAATAGGAGATGATTTTATAAAAGAAAGAAAAGAACAAAAAAGTAGATAAGCTATTGGTTAATTTGATTTAAAAAAAAAAGGAAAACAAATGACCATTAAAAAGGCAGGTGCAGGGCGGCTAGGTGGCGCAGTGAGTAAAGCGCCGGCCCTGGAGTTGGGAGGACCCGAGTTCGGTTCCGGCCTGAGACACTTAATACCCACACAAAAATACTAGCTGCGTAACCTTGGACAAGTTACTTAACCCCAATTGCCCTCCGAAAGGTAAAAAAAAAAAAAAATAAAAAGGCAGGTGCGTGTGTGTGTGTTTGTGTGTGTAAATGAACCATCAGTGAAAATGAAATAAATGTAATTATTAGGAGTTACTTTATCCAAGTTTTTACCAATAAAGCTGACAACCTGTGAAATGGCTGGATAATTACAAAACATATAAATTGTCCAGATTGATAGATGAGGAAATATAATAAGTAATCTTAGAAATACTTTATTTCACTATGTCTAAGAGAAAAATCTTGAAAATCAGATGAATTTACAAGAGAATTCTACCAAAAATCAAAGAAAAAATTATTGTAATATTGTATAAATTTTGTATAATATGTATTATATTATGTTATGTCATATCATATCATATATCATATCATGTCATATATTATATTATAATAAATATTGTATAAATATAAATATTGTATAATTTTTTAAAAACAGGTAAAGGAGGAGTCCTATCAAATTCCTTCTGAGACACAAAAATGGTTTTGATACCTAAACCAGAAAAAGTAAAAACAGAGAAAGAAAACTACACATAAATTTCTCTAATGAATTTTGATGTAAAATACATAAATAAAATACTAGGAAGGAGGTTACAGCAATATATCACAAAGATTTTACCCTATGACCAGGTGGAGTTTATACCAGGAATACAGGGCTGGTTCAATGTTAAGAAAACTATCCATATTAGGAAAACACCACTTATCATATCAATAACAAAACAACAAATATCATATTATCTCAATAGAAAAAGCATTAGAAAAAATTCAACACCTATTCCTATTAAATGCACTACAGAACATAGAAATGAATATAATCTTTCATAAAACAATAAGCAGAATATATTTAAACCCAAGAGCAAGCATTGTCTTAAAAGGGGATAAAAATGAAGACTTACCAATAAAATCAGAGGTAAAGCAAGGATGTCCATTATCATCACTGTTATTCAGCATTGTACTAAAAAAGCCAGCTATAGCAATAAATCAAGAAAAAAAAATTTTAAGTCCTAAGAATATACAATAGAGAAAGAAAATTATCAGTCTTTGCAAACATTGAGCTGGTATAAATGGAGAATCAAGAGAAGCAACTAAAAAACTAGTTGAAAAAAAATTAACAATGTTAGCAAAGACACAAAATATAAAATAAACCTATATATTTCCTTAGCATTTCTTTAGAGTACAACAAAATACAGCAGGAACAGATAGAACAAGAAATTCCATTTAAAATAACTGCAGACAATATAAAATACTTGGGAATCTACTTTCCAAGACAAATCAAGGAACACAATTTGAATACAATTACAAAACAAATAAAAGCAGATCTTATCATCTGGAGAAATATCAGTTGTTCATGGGTAGGCCAAACCAATATAATCAAAATTACAATTCTCCCTAAATTAATTAACTTAATCAGTGATGCATCAATCAAATAATTATTTTACAGAGTTAGAAAAAATGATAAAATTCATCTAGAAAAACAAAAGTTCAAGAATATCGAGGTAATCAATGAAAAAAAGTGAAGGAAAGGCTGTCTAGTGTTATCAGATTTGAAACTGTATGGAAAAGTAGTAATTAAAATAATCTGGCACTGGCTAAGAAATAGAGAAATAGATCAGTGAAATATATTAGGTCCACAATATAGAAAAGTACATGACCCTAGTAATCTACTGTTTTATATACCCAAACATCCACTCTTGGGGGGGGGGGGGGGGAAGAAATCACTTTTTGAAAAAAAAATGTTGGCAGTAACTTCAGAGAAGTATAGCAGAAATGAGGCATAAACCAACATCTCACACAATATACAAAGAGAAGGTCAAAATGAATACATAATTTATACGTAAAGGGTGGTATCATAAGGAAATTAAGGGGATTATGAAAAATTTTACCTGCCAAATATATGAATAAGGTAAGAATTTATGAACAAAAAAGGCACAAAGATGATTACAGGAAGTCCAAAGGGTAGTTTTGATTACATGAATTTTTTTTAATAGCACAACTGAAACTAAGGTAGACAAAATTATAAAGAAAGCAGAAAACTGAGAAATAATTTTAACCAAATGTTTCTCTGATGAAGACCTTTTCTAAAATGCATAGGGAACTGAGTCATATTTATAAAAATAAGAGCTATTCCCCAAACTGGTAAATGGCCAATGTATATGAATAGGTACTTTTCAGAAGAAGAAATAAAAACTATCTACAATCCTATGAAAATAACTACTGAGTAGGGAAATGCAAATTACAACAACTTTGTGGTACTATCTCACACTTATCAGATTGGGTAACATCAAAGAAAAGGAAAACAACAGATGCTGGAGAGAATCTGGAAAAACAAGGACACCAATGTATTGTTGGTGAATTTGTGAACTGATCCAACAATTCTGGAAAACAATTTGGAATGCCCCCAAGGCGCATCAAGCTACATGCCTTTTGACTTAGCAATATTACTAATGGGTCTATATTCCAAAGAGATCAAAATAAAGGATTTCTTGGAACAAATTTCTCTCCCTCTCCTTCCATCTATATCTTAATCTATATCTATCTATCTCTACATAGATATATCTATATCTACATATATGGGATAGAGATACATCTAGATATCTCTGCGACATATATACAGAGAGAGAGATCTCTATATAGAGAGATATAGATATCTATCTATATCTATATGCTCTTTTTTGTGATAACAAAAAAATTGAAGGGAGATGCTCATGAATTGGGGAATGACTTCACATGGTAATGTATATGATGATTGATAATTGAATATTGTTATGCTATGAGAAATGACAAGCAGGATAGTTTCAGAAAAACTTAGGAATAACTATATGAAATGATAAAAAGTAACATGAGCAGAACCAGGAGGTACTATTCACTGTAACAGCAATATTGTAGCAGTGATCAACTTTGAAAGACTTGGTTACTCTGATCCATAAAATGATACAAAATGATTCCAAAGGGACTTGTGATGAAAAATTCTATCCACCTCTAGAGAGAGAATTCTGATGTGCAAATTGAAATACATTTATTTTTACTTTCTCTTTTGCTTTTTTTTTTTTGCAACATGGCTGATATCGAAATGTTTTGTATTAATTCATATGTATAATTGGTATAATTTTATCTGTCTTCTTACTGGGTGGGGGAGGGAGTGTGGGAGAGAGAATTCAAAACTCAACAATTCAAAAAATGTTAAAACGCTAAAAATAAATAATAAATTTGGAATAATAATGATAAAATAAACAGATTTTTTTGTCAATTCTCTCATTGCGTATTTTCTCTAAAAGTGCCAGAGTAGAAGTCAGGAAGTCATCAGTTTTCATCTAATGAGATCCAGGACAACTGAGTACAAGGTAGCCTCTAATCTCAGGGATATTCATCTAAGGAGACATACTGATTCAGAGAATAACCAAAGACAAAATTAGCAGCCAAAACCCCAGGTAAGATAGGTGCTTTAGATGTCATGTGCTCAAGGTCACTGCAGGCCAATGTAGAAGAACAGAGCAAATTACTCCTACCCTTATACTCATTCCAGGATCATACACATTGTTTATAACCAGAAAGGGAAAAAAAGAATCTGAAGGGATATTACACCTTTTAGATATTCACTAATACAGAGGGAAGCAAATATTGCTTTAATATCAAATATTACTGTTAGTATAGGTCCCAGATATTTCTTTAACCTAGTAAAAAAAAAAGTATTTCACTTTTCTCCTGACTCATATCTTTGAGGTGCCCTTAATCAGCTCTGTGATGAATGAATGTTCAACAATCTCTTTGGGTACTTGATTGGAGTTGGAAAAAAAAAAACTTTGCTGAAGAGAGGAAGAAAATTATAGTTTAATTGGGGATAATTGACTTTTTAATATAAGTTTTAGGGGATATATGAAACCCACTGAAGATATATTTATTGATACCATATGGAGCCTCCTCAATGTGATGCCTAAATTATGTAGAGTAAGTCTCATCAAAACAAAATGGTTTATAAAAGGACTTTTACTCTAATACGCTGCTATTTTAATTTTATAAGCATTTATGCACCTTTACCTTATGAAGAAGTGTTTTCCAAATTACTTTGTGGGAGTATGTCAAGTATCACAGGAAATAACTACATGAAAAGCATCAGGAACTTTCAAAGTAGAAATGTTCTGCCTTTGGCATGTGCAGTTTTCCAGATCACACATGCAGTTAAATTTCAACAATCAACTTATATATTTCCTCATCTATTTTTAACCTTTAAAAATAATTAAGGGTCTAAAAATGCATAGACCAACTTTATGATCCTGATAAAGCATCAAATTAATATACTAAATTGGTGCTGGCATTTCACTTTATGGTAGTCAAATGCATATTAAGGAAGATCCTACTGATTTTTCCCACCTCCTTGGTGTGTTTTTAAAGACCAATGTTTAGAAACAATAGAAAATGTTGCAAAAATATTGCTTTCTATAAGCACTCATTAGAAGAGGAAAAATGGCCTCTTTTTTTTACAATATTAAAATTAAATATGAAATAATCATCACTGATTTTTCTCACCTCCCTCATGTAAAATTCTCAATGTGATTTCTAGCTTTAATCTTTTTCTTTTTTCCTTCAAGTTTCTGTAAGCAGAAATATATGATAGGTTTTCTGTCGCAGATTCCCTCTTCTTCCTTTTCTACATTCTATCTTTGGGTATATCATGAATTCCATGAATCCAATTAAATTTATATTATTTCCAAGTTTCTATATATAACTCATTTCTCTCATTATTTCCAAGTTTCTATATATAACTCATTTCTCTCCCAATCTAAAGTCCTGCATCACTAACTGCTTGTCAGATTTCCTAGTATGGATGTACCAGACACATATCAAACTTAACACATCCACAATGTAACCCATTTATCTTTCCTCTGAAATCTATATATCTCTTCCTAATTTCCCATATTGCTTTCAAGAACATCATCATTTTCTCAGTCATCCAGGTTGGTCACACAACAGATATTCTGACACCATATATCCTGGATTTCCCCTGCTTCCATATCAAATCAGTTGACAAGTCATATTGGTTCTCCCTTCACATCTCTCATCTATTTCCTTTTCTCTACTTCAATGTGTTCCACTATAATGCAGGCCCTCACTTCTTTTCATGTAGTGAAAATGCTTACTAATCCTTATCTTTCCTTTTAGCCTCTCCCTTTTATAAACCTGTAAATTTATATGTTTTAAGTGTAGGTCTATGTCATTTCTCTTTATAAGAAGCTTCCACAATTCTCTATTACCTCGAGGATAAAATAGAAACTCTTCAGTTTGGCATTTAAATGGTTCAATTTGCCATTCTCTATCCCCATCACTACTTTCATGCACTCTGCATTCAAATTTAACTATTAATTATTAATAGTCTATTTGCTATTACCAAATACAATAAATCGCTAAAGCTTAATTAAGTTTCTACTATGTGATAGACACTATGCTAGATATAAGGTAAAAAGATAGACAAACACTGAAATAATTCTTAATCTCTGAGAACATTACACTGTAATGGGGTAGATCACAAATACATATAAGTAAATATATAATGAGTAAAAAGAGAATGATTATAAAGCAATGTTAAGTAATTGGGGAAGGAGAGTTCTAACTACAAAGAATGGGGAAATTAGGGAAAACTTCTTGTAAAAAAAAGTGGTTCATCAACTGCATCTTCAAGGAAGAGAGAGATCCTATGAGTCACAAGCAAGGACAAAATTCATTCCATGCCTGAGGGATAGCCAGTGCAAAGCCAGGGAAATAGAACAGAGTTCTGTGTGAGAAAAACAGAAAGAAAGCCAATTGTCAATGGTTGCTGGGAGGAGGGGAGTAGGAAGTGGTAATTAATGTCCAATGAGTCTTGAAAAATAAGTTGGTGTCAGGTTGTAAAGAGTTTTAAAAATTATACAGAGGAAACTGTATTTTATCCTAAAGGCAAGAAGGAGACACTGGAGTTTATTCAGAAATGGACAATGTCATAATTATATCTGCACTTAAGAAAAATAATTTCAGAGAATATTTGCCAGTCTGAATGTTCTAACTCCAACACAGCTGCTTCAACAACATTCTTAAGTTTTTGCTGGGTCAAATAATTATAAATACAAGCAATGAGAAACCATAGAAAGCGAATTCTGTCATCAAAGAACTGATTAAAAAAAAAGACTGAAGTCAATAGGCAATAGCATAGGGTGCCCTTCCAGCAAACTGAATGTCAGCATGCCCAGAGAGTAGTTGCATGAATCATCAAAGGTTCTGTGTCCCAAGGTAGCAAGAATGGAGGATTCCTCTGCAAAAGCCCCAAAGTAGTCAGAAAGCCCCAGGATTAGAACCTTGGAAACCTTGAGGAAACTGTGTACCTAAAAGAGTGATTTTACAGCCCAGGCCAGGCACTCTTGAGGTCCCAAATAATCTGCCCTGGGATCCTAGAGAGGGCCATGAAGATATAGTACTGTGAGCCTGAAGGACCTAGGAGAACTTAAAGCCAGAAAGTTGTAGGGCCAACATCATATTTACAGAACCAATGGTAACTATGAAAATGCTGGCATAGCTCTGAATTGCAAAATATAACGGACTCTCTGCCTATAAGACATAAGCAAAACATTTATTCAGATAACAGAAAGCCAAATCCCAACACGAGAAAACCGAATCCCAACAGCAGAAAGCCAAATCCATCATAGCAACAAAGAAGTTAATATAACTTATCACCACAAGGAGTAACAGTGTACCTACCTGTCTCCTTGGCTGTATCCTCTCCTCTCTCCTTTCTAACTGCTCTGACTCCCAGTTTCCTCTCTACTCTGCTCTACCCATTCAGCAAGCTCCTCCTACCGTAGGCTCCATGTGATTACATTCAGCCTATTAAGGGGCAGGGAAGATCTTCAAATCCCCATTATCATTACAGAAGTAAAGGTCAGTGCAAGGTCCAGGGTAAAACCAAGCAAGTCTTACCACCCCTCTCAGAACCATAGTAGGAGACAGACTGCCCTGGCCAAAGGCTCCAATTGAGGAATTAAATATATAGAGGTATGGAATTTGAAGAAAATATTTAATGGTATCAGAAATTATTACAAATCCAACTCCATAACATGTTGAATTATAGAGTTTAGGAAAATATGGGTTTTCCAAAAGGAATCCATAAAGACTTTAAGAAATGACACAAAATATTTTAAAATGAAGTAAAAACTCTTGAAGAAGAACTAAAATAAGAAATAGCTTAGAGGAGGGAAATTAGGTGGCACAGTGGATAAAGTGCTAGGCCTGCAATCAGGAAGACCTAACTTCAAATCTGGCCTCAGATACTTACTAGCTGTGTGACCCTGGGCAAGCCACTTAGCTCTGTTTGCCTCAGTTTCCTCATCTATAAAATGAGCTGGAAAATGAAATGGCAAACCACTCCAGTATCTCTGCCAAGAAAATGCCAAATGCACTAACAAAGAGTCATAAAGTACTGAAAACTACTGAACCACTACCACAACAAAAAACTTAGAGGAGAAAGCAGTAAGATACACGCAATAAATATGTTCCCTGAAAACTAAAATGACTAAAAGAATCAATGACTCCATAAAAGTAATATTAGAACAAATAAAATTATTTTATTATTTTTAAAAGGTGAGGAGGGGGGAGTATATATATATATGTGTGTGTGTGTGTGTGTGTGTGTGTGTGTGTGTGTGTCTGTCTGATATGAGCAAGAATCATTGGATTCCCTGAAAACCATTATAAAAAAGCCTAGATACTTTATTTCAAGAAATTATTAATTAAAATACCCAGAGCCTAGTGGCAAAATGAAAATAAAAAAGATCCACTGATCTCCTGAAAGCACCCTCTCTCTCCCCCCAAAAAAAAATTCCAAAGAATGCCATTAAAAACCTAGGTGTCCCATGTCAAAGGGGAAAAGCATGTCAAAGGTCAAAGTATATTAAACCAAGTTTGTATTTCCTTTGGTGGAGAAAAAAAAGTGAATTTTTTTCTCTGTTTTAGACTAATAATGTTTATTTTCACATCTTAGTGTGAAGTTTTATAATGCAACAGTTTTTAGATTTCATTACTGATAAAATTTTCAAGAGATAGCACAGAATATGAATTATAGAAAAATTAGATGTTCTTAATTATTGTCAGCATCAAAGTAGTATTGAGAGCTACAAGTCAAAAATACAACAATAAAACAATGAATGAAAAGTGGAACTGATCTACTAGAATTTCTATAAGCAATTAATTCTACTAATACACCAAATTTTGATTGTAGCATTTTAGTCTCTCATGTGATATGAGGGAAAATAGAAGTAGCATATAAAAAATCAAATTAGGAGTAGCTGAATAAGAAATCAACTCGAAAGAAAAAGTATGCTGAAGGCAACATCATTTTAAAAACATCAAGGCATTGATTTTCACAGATACCGGAGGGAAAAAAATCACAAAGAGCATTAATAAGCAACAGGACGAGGATATGTCCTGACCCATATGTCTTTCTCATCCCAGTAAAATATTTACAAGAATGAACTATATATCAAGGGTCTTCTTGATGAAAACATGAAAGGGGGACAAGCAAGCTTTTAAATCTTTGTTGATGTTGTTTTGTTCACTCATTTGCTTAACAATAAATCCATCCATACAATTTAATGAAATGTATGGGAACTTTCCTCTCTACACAAATGAAATTATAGGTACATTCTCTATTATTAACCATTTCCTTTTTTTGGAAAAAAATAGACCAATTAATCCTGCCATCCTTTCTACCTGCTTATTTTTCTTCTACTCCTGTATGATGTTTAAGTTCACATCCATTATTTCCATTTCCTCACTAATCACACCCTTCTTGTTCCCCTGCCATTGGGCACTATATTTCAATCTCCTATTAAAATTGTTTTACAAAGATTACCATTGGCCTCCTTTTCAAAAAAACAAAACTAAAATAATCTTTGATGTTTCCTCTATCACCACATGCTTTCATAGGAACAAGATAATAAGATACAAGCATGTCAGGATATATCATACAGTGGATGAAATGGAACACACAACATAACAATATAGGTATTGCTGCTGGTGTTCAAAGTCTGATTGTCATCTGTTATGGTCTTAAGCTGCCCTCTAAATCTGGTAAGATAAGAACCTGCAGGGATATACCATTTCTTAGGATGCAGCATTCCTGAAGTTCGGATAGTTGGTGATTACAGCATAGAGGAGAAGATAATCTGGGTTATTCTATCAGTTCTAATACAAATTAACCTTCCTTAGATACCACTTCTGTTATATCATTTCTCTGCTCATTAAGAACCACAATGACCCCCCCTTTTTTTTTGCTTTTTGGAGAGCAATTGGGGTTAAGCAACTTGCCCAAGGTCACGACTCGTTTTTGTGTATGTGTGTTAAGTGTCTGAGGCCAGATCCAAACTCAAGACCTCCTGACTCCAGGGCCGGTGCTCTACTCACTGAGCCACCTAGCCACCCCTACTGACCCCCTTCTACTGATTTTTATATGAACTACAAATCTCTCTGTCTGGAATTCAAATGGAATTCACTCACTAGGGAGTCAATGGGCCAAGTCTGAGTGAAAGATAAGCCTGGAAGGAACAAGTAGGTATTAGAGATCTATTTCTATCTCATACTACTTTAACCTAATTCCTTACCACTCAATAATTTATTTGTTTATTCATTCACAAATATTTACTGATTATCTCTTCTTCTTTAATTGGTTTTTCAGTCATATGTGATTCTTTGTGATCCCATTTGGAGTTTGTTTTGGTTTTTTTGGCAAACACACTAGACTGCTTTGTCATTTCCTTCTCTAACTCATTTTGTAGATGAAGAAACTGAGGCAATCAGGGTAAAGTGAATTGCCATGGATGATATAACTACTATTTGAGTCCAGATTTGAACCCAGGCCACACACTCTTTCTCCTGTGACATCTATCTGCTTCTTTTCATATTGGTATGCTAAATACTCTGTGAGTAGCAAGGTTGAGCAAGCACCAGACCTGGAGTTAAGAAGACTTGTCTTCCTGACTTTAAATCTGGCCTCAGACACTGGCTGTCTGACTGTGAGCAAATCACTTAATGTTGCTTGCCTTTATTTTCTCATCTGTAAAATATGCTGGAGAAGGAAATGGGAAATCACTCCAGTGTCTTTGCCAGGGGTCACATGACTGGAAAACCAACTAAATAACAAGAAGCACAGACAAGAATTATTTGTAAAGTTCAAGAGGGGGGATCAATTACTATGGACTAGAAAGAAATCATGGTTCAGCCAACATCTGAATTATTTGGAGGGATATGGTTAGGACAAGTGTCAGACATTTCAGGTAAGAGGAGATGACATATGGAAGTACAGAGATAGGAATATTTGTATTGTTCTTGGGAGATTGATGGGATTGGACAGATATATTCCCAGAATGAAATAATAGGATATAAATTTAAAGAGGTAGGTTGATGTCAGATTATGTAGAGAGCCTTGAAAGCTATGGAAATTATGCTAAGGTCTGGGCAGTTAGGTGGCACAGTGAATAGAGCACCTACCCTGGAGCCAGGAGGACCTGAGTTCAAATTTGGACTAAGACACTTGACACACTTACTACCTGTGAGACCTTGAACAAGTCACTTAACCCCAATTGCCTTGCTTTCCCCAATCAAAAAAAAAACATATTATGCCAAGGAAATACTGTTAAATGAGCTTATTCTTTATCCTCTTAAAAACAGATTTTTTGGAGGGAGGTATATACAAACTGGATCACATCCAGAAAAAGTCAAGAAAATATGCGGAAAAAAATTAGAGAACATGTCACATGAAGATTGATTGAAGCAAATGGGAGTACTTTATATGAGAAGGATAGATAATGAATTAAAGGTGAAGAATACAATATACACTTTCAGACATGGTCAATGTGTAGAGTTCTTTTGCTTTACTATACTTATTTGTTATAAAGGCGTGATTTTATTTTGGGAGTATAGTAAAAAATGAATGGGTAGTGATACTGATGCCCCCTCCAAAATAAAAAAAAAAAAGCATCAGTAAAGCATTTTTTGAGACACAGAAAAAAGCAGGACACAAAAACAGGTAAATATTGACATTACCTCATTAAATTTAACATATGTTTTTTTAAAAGCCAAGAAATTAACAGTTGTTTCATAAACAACTTTGCTGTTTTGCATATGGAAACATTTATGTTCATTGATAGCTGTCAAGTTCATTTTTTAAAAATCTTTTAAAATGTTAAGACTTGAGGCATTTTTCAAAAGAAAAGCATCAATTACCATTCTCTATCTCATAATCAACTGCAACTTATTTTCTTACAAGAAATAAACATTTGTGCATTTTTGTCAGCAAAGTAGCACAATGAATATATAATGAATGCTTCCTTAAATTTCCTAAACCTTGATTCTACTGAATGGGTCTTTTTTTTGTCTTAATGATACATGTAAGAGGATTTTTTTTTGCAATTGTGCAATACTCTTACATTTGTGTTATTCTTATTGCTATATGCAATAACTGCAAAAGAAATTTTAAAATATATGTATTATTGCTTCTGAAGCTCTGTTAAATAGCTCAGATATCTATTTCTTGTTATTTCTACTTTTTTGGCATTATCATCAATATATTTAGAGCATCTGATTAGGGGGAAAATGGCAATGTTAAATAGTATAACCACTTCATACCTTTCCCCCACCTGATCTCCATCAGAGTAGGTAAACCTTCCTTTATCAATCAGACTGGTTTCACATATCTGCCTAAGAGAAAACTATATGGAAAAGTTTAGAAGAATTTCAAAATTTTGGGGCATGCTGCTCATAGAGAATGACAATTATGTCCAACTATTCAAGAATTGTGAATCTGTTGGGCAATATTAAACTTCTGTGGCATTAAATTATAAATATGAATAATACAGAAAATAATTCATACAAAGGATGAAGGAAAAAAAACAGACTCAAAACTCATTCTAATAAGGGAGACTTAATACAGTAATTGATCTAAACAGAACTTGAGAAATAAATCAGAGATTACAGAATATTGAGATCTTAGGGGAAAGAGAGGTCAGTTCCACTGTAGGAAGGTGGGAAACCTCAGAAAAAGCCACTGTGAGACAATAACATGAATTTTCAGGTACATCCCAAGCCCATTTCCTATTAGAGACATATCTTGTTGTTTTATATCACTAGTTGATTCCAGCTTTAAATTTTGAATCATACTTACAGTTTCTGAGCTAGAAGGGGTTTCAGAGATCATTTAGTCTTTGAACCAATTTTATAATTAAAAAAAATTATTCCTTTCTGGTAGCTTCTAACATTGAAGGCAGCCACTGCCTTCTTCTAATCTAGTAAAAAGCTGAAAAGGCATGGGGGAGTGGGGTGGAGCACAGAGCCAAGATGGTGGAGAAAAGGCAAGAATTCATCTGAGCTCTATTCTAAAACCCCCCCAAATACCTTGCAATAATGGCTCAAAAACAATTCTAGAGTGGCAGAACCCACAAAAAGACATAGTGAAACAATTTTTCAGCCTGAAACAATTTAGAAGGTCAGAAGGAAAGGTCTGTCATACGAGTGTGAGAGTAGAACATAGTCCAGCACAGGCCATGCTGGAGACTAGGTGCCAGCAAACCAGAGACAAGCCTTGGGGGGGAGGCGGGGAGGAGGTGGGGGGAAGGGGGGGGGGGAGGGGGCGGGGCAGGGAGAAAGGGAGGGGTGACTGAATCAGTGGAGGCAGGGGGCATTTCTTGCATGAAAGCTACCTTATGTGTGTCTTTTTCATTGGTTGGTGATAGATTGGAATAAACTCATAATCTGGAGAAAGGTCACCACAGCATTGAGCCTCAGGAATGAGAGCAGCACCAGCAGGATCAGAACATAGACCAAATCTTTCACGGCATGACCACTGAAGTGTGGGATCTGGACACAGAGGGTAATAGTTTGAAGCATTAAGAATAAAGCCTTTTGAATCAAATTAGGCAAAGAAGAGACTAAGTTCTCACTCTTTGCAGATGATATGATGATACACTTAGAGAATCCTAGAGAATCAAGTAAAAAACTACTTGAGACAATAAATAAATTTGCCAAACTTGCAGGATATAAAATAAACCCACATAAATCCTCGGCATTCCTGTATATTTCTAATGAAATCCAACAGCAAGAGATAGAAAGAGAAATCCCATTTAAAGTTACTGTAGACATTATAAAATATTTGGGAATCTACCTGCCAAAACAAACCCAGGACCTAAATGAACACAACTACAAAACACTTTTCACACAAATAAAGTCAGATCTAACTAAATTGAAAAACATAAATTGCTCATGGATGGGTTGAGCTAATATAATAAAAATGACAGTTTTACCTAAAATAAATTGCATATTTAAATTACATATTTAGTACCATACCAATTTAATCCACCAAAAAATTACTTTATAGAGCTAGAAAAAATTGTAACAAATTTAATTTGGAAGAACAAAAGGTCCAGAATATCAAGGGAATTAATGAAATGAAATGCTAGGGAAGGTGGCTTAGCCATACCAGATTTTAATCTGTATTATGAAGCAGCAATCATCAGAACTACTTGGTACTGGCTGAGGAATAGAGTAGTGGATCAATGGAATAGATTGGGTAGATGAGACTCAGCAGTCAATGACTATAGTAATATACTGTTTGATAAACCCAAAGACCCCAGTTTTGGGGATAAGAACTCATTATTTGACAAAAACTGCTGGGAAAACTGGAATATAGTATGGCAGAAACTGGGCATAGACCATTATCTAACACTGTATAACAAAATAAAGTCTAAATAGGTGCATGATCTAAGTACAAAGGCTGATACCGTAAGCAATCTGGGAAAGCAAGGAATAGTTTACCTGTCAGATTTATGGAGAGGGGAAGACTTTATGACCAAACAAGAATTAGAGAGCATTATAAAATGCAAAATGGATAATTTTGATTACATTAAATTGAAAACTTTCTGTACAAAGTCAATGTAATCAAGATTAAGAGGGAAGTGGAAAATTGGGAAAGAATTTTTACAACCAATGTCTCTGATAAAGGCCTCATTTCTAAAATATATAGAGAATTGAGTCAAATCTATAAAAATATGTCATTCTCCAAATGATAAATGGTGAAAGGATATGAACATGCAGTTTTCAGAGGAAGAAATTAAAGATATCTATGAGCATATGAAAAAATGCTCTAAATCACTAGGTACCACATCTCACTGGTCAGATTGGCTAAGATGATAAAACAGGAAAATGACAAATGCTGGAGAGGATGTGGGAAAATCGGAACACTAATGCATTGTTGGTTGATCTGTGAACTAATTCAACCATTCTGGAGAGCAATCTGGAACTATGCCCAAAGGGTTATAAACAATTTCATACCCTTTAACCCAGCAATACCACTTCTAGGCTTGTATCCCAAAGAGATCATAGAAGTGGGAGGAAGACCCATGTGTACAAAAATATTCATAACAGCTCTTTTTGTGGTGGCAAAGAATGGGAAATTAAGGGGATGCCAGGGGAGAGTTTCGCTTTAGGAAGACATTTGTTTCAAGTGTCATTGGAGCATTCTTCAGTTACTGATACCCTCTGGAGACTTAGATCTGACCAGACTGACAGATAGACTATCAGGATCCGGCTCATTCCCCAGAGCTGAGAGTGCCTGGAGAGCCTTGTGGTTCCACATTCACTTAAGGACTCCCTCATTGTAATGGATGTAAGAACAGTAAAGCAGTCTGGCATCACTTTTTGCCCTGTTCATGTGTGAATTGCTCACCTAGCCTGGAGAGATAGGTTCCTCCTTTTGATGGCAGGCTGTACGCTGTCTTTTCTTCCAGTGAGTCAGTAGTGAATGTGCCAAGTGGTGACAGTAAGACTGGGAAGGGGCAGGTGGCTGGCTGCCTCCCAGGGGTCCTGGTTTTTAACCTAAATATGATATACCATGGAACAAGGAACCATTTGTGAAGTCTGGTTCTGCCGTTGGCTTCATGCTGATTATTTTTGAGGTTCTGTGATCATTAAGGATCCCATTAAATGAGGAACCTTCTTCATCTTCGACCCCATCACTCAGCCTGCAGCTTCCTTCCCAGCCTGCTTTCTGAAACTGTGGCCTTGGTGCTTGGTATCTCCCCAGAAAAGCTCCATTTCCTCAGGATGGAATGTTGGCTAAGCTGATTCCATTTCACACAGGTGGAATTCCCAAGCAGAGACCCAGTCTTCATGGCAGAGACCCTGCCAAGGGACAAAGCAGCATGTTGGGCTCTGGGATGCAGCCCGGTCATGGACAGGTGGAGGACCTGGCTTCACAGCCTGCGGGCCTCTCTTTCCTTATCTGTAACATGAAGGGGTTGGGCTAGGGAGCCTCAGACTGTGAACCACTTGTTTTCATTCAGGCTGGTTGTTTAGTATATTGAACAATCATTTACAGTTCTATGATGATCTAACCTTCTTTCCCCCATTCCGCTTTAGAGTAATGACTAAAAAATTGTTATTAAACAAGATATATTGAAAAATGCCAATTAGTGTAAGTGTCCTGGGGTTGATCTTTAGATTTACTTACATCTTGCTCCCATTTACACAACCAAAAAGGGGCTTCAAGGAAATAAACTGTATTAAAAAAAAAAAAGAAAACATGAAGCACTTAAGAGCCTAGTATGAGTAAGACACTGTTTTAGACTATAGGGAAACAAAGGCAGAAAAGTTAAAGAGTTCCCTTGTAATGGAGCTATGATTGTCAAGTTATAATGCTTCTACAGGGGTTCTCAGTCTATATGGCACAGTGCAGTTCTGCCATTGAGATATTGTGTGGTCCTTTTAGGCCTACAATTCCTCCTTTGAAAAACAAAAGGGTTGGATTAATTTCATTTCTAATATGTGGTTGTTTCCTCTGTTTAACAGAAATAGGTATGTTTCTATGACCAAGTTTTTAGTACATGATGCTTTCAATGCAAAGCCATGTTGTTTTCATTTTGTTTTGTTTGGGGCGGTGGTATCCTGTGGCTTAAAAAAAAACAACAACAAATAAACCCAAAAGAAAACAAAACAAAAAAGCTCTGACTGCATGGAACGAAAATTTGCCAGTTGAGTTTTTTCTTCATTTTTATCTTTCTCTTTTCTAAATTTCTGAGCAAGGGGGAAAATAGTTCTAAAAAATTCAAATACCCTTGAATGTAAAGTTTGTTAAAAGACAAATTAAGGTAGCCAGTCAACTTGTATGGGTACCTTCATGACTTATGTGGTCTTGGGTCACTTCATCTATCACTTCAATGAATGCTTCATTCACTGAGCTTTGATCAAGTCAATGCTATTATTCCCTTTCCACTCGCTGAACATCTGCCATCTACCTATTCTTTTTTTCTCTTTTACTTCTTTCTTCCCGTTTGTGTCAATAGAAGACAGGCCTCCTACATAAAACTGGGAAATAACTGCTGGCAAAAAGCAGGAATAAAAGTGAATTACATTAAAATCATGGAACAAGTATGAAGGCAAAGAAATTTTCATTAATTCAATTTTGTTTTACTACTTTCTATATAATAGATTAGTGCTTAATTTATCTCTTATTTTAAGAATGTGAATGCTTCAGTAAACTCAAAGAAAAAAAACAGGAATAAAAGTAACCAAAATATTACTTCTTGGATGTGCTCTTTACCTATTTTAACAATGATTTGGGGGGAAATCAGTAAACACATCTTCAGTATAGAAAGCAATAAAACTTTTTTCTTTCTCAACCTACTGTGTGAAGATTAACCTATGACTTTAAAAAATAGTTTGCAGATATTAGCTTCAATGGAATAACAAGTTTCACAAGAAGGTTTCAGAATTCTTAAGTCTATAGAACACATCAATTTTCTTCTGGGGAACTTGTTTGTAAAATGATTTTCCCTTTACTGTCTAATCTGGTACCTCTAAAAATAAATAGCTCTAGCTAGATCCACTCAAATAAACAACAATCCCACTTTAGATTTAGTTTGAAATTCCTTTTTGAAGAAATACATATTTTTTATTCCTTCTTCATATGAGTTTATACCTTGTTATTTCTAAAGCTTTATATATTTTAATTTAAAACCTCCAACGAAATAAAAGAGTGTTGAGAGATTTTGTTTTGGTTTCAGAATCAAACATCTATTTCTTTTCTTTTTTTTTCTGAATGTAACTCCTTAACCATGACAGCTAGAGATATTCATAATTATACAGGTTATCAGCAGAACAGAGATGGATAGCTTTTAGGATTAAGGATGCCCCTCAGAAATGCTAGCCTTGGTGATCAGAGAAATCCTTGGAATCTCTTCTATACTACCTATGAAAAGGTATTTCTGTAAGCTAGAAGATGAGAAGGGGGGAAAAAAAAGTACAACTCAAACTCCTGATATTATACATGTTACTCCCAAGGATTTGGCAGTGCTTATTTCATAGCAAGAAGAACTGTTGGGAAATTACTGAACAAGAATTATCTTTTTAGCTACCCTGTCAGCAGCTGAGATGAAAAGAAACTCTTGGTATTTTGGTTGTCTGATATACATATAGCCCATATAAGGTATAGGGCATCCTAAATCAATGGCTACTCTCATTCCCACTAAGACCATAGGTCCTTGGAGATTGGTTATATAATCCCCTAACATTTCTAGCAGTAAAACTGAGGGGTTACAGGGTAATTTTAAATGCATATGACTCAATCCCCCTGGTGTGATTTACCCCAAGATGATAATGATGATGATGATGACGATGATGATGATGATAACAATAACTAATGTGCCCCTCTATGTTCCAGGCACTGTGTCTTAACCCTTTTTAAATATTTTTTCATTTGATCCTCACAACTCGAGTTAGTACACACACACACACACACACACACACACACACACACATTTATAGTTAATATCTCTATTTTACAATTGAGGAAACTGAGGCAAGTAGGAATTAAGTGACTTCTCTAAGATCATACAACCAGGGTAGGAGGTTGTATTTGTACTCTGGTCTTGCTTCCTGATTATCACAAAAATAATTCAGGCAACCATTCTTTGGTAGTTTTTTCTTTTTTTTTCCTTTTGCTTTTTGGAGGGCAATTGGGGTTAAGTGACTTGCCCAAGGTCACACGGTGTGTGTGTGTGTGTGTGTGTGTGTGTGTTAAGTGTCCAAGGCCGGATTTGAACTCAGGTCCTCCTGACTCCAGGGCCGGTGCTTTATTCATTGCACCACCTAGCTGCCCCCGATAGTTCTTTTCAAGCAGGTATTTACTAAAGTAATATATTAAGAATACTTGATTCAAAACATCTCCTCAAAGATAATGCTTATCCACAAGTAGCTAGAGGGTCTAGTGAAAAAACAGGCTCAAATGTAGGGAATACATTCAGCAAAAATACTAACTTAGTTCCTGATTGCTAGACGTCCTGTCCTATGTATGGGGTGTTTAAGAAGTTCCCCTTAGGCATGATTGCCTTTTTGCTGGGCTTCCTGTAGAGCCATGAATTCAGTCTAACTTTTGTTCCACATGAGACAGAAATCACAACTAACCAATTCAAGGATAGCAATAATTTAGGACACTGACATGAATATGCAAAATCCAACATCCTTTGGACACTTTGAAGACAGAAACTTCTATTCAAAGCAGAGTGGGGAGAAAACCTAGCCAAGGCTGATGCCTACATCTTTCTGAGTGCTATTTGTTAAGAAAAAGAGTGGGTGGAGGGGGGAGGCGGGGGAGGGGGCAGCCAGGTGGCGCAATGAATAAGAGCACCAGCCCCAGTGTCAGGAGACCCGGGATTGGTTCTGGCCTCAGATACTTGACACCCACACAAAATAACTGGCTGTGTAACCTTGAGCAAGTTACTTAATCCCAATTTCTTAAAAAAAAAAAAAGTGGGAAGTTACCGTTCTTCCATAACTACAAAACCCAGAACACCATACCTATCCAGAAATGATACCCTAAAACACTGATATGCAACCTACCAGAGAAGCAGAGTCAAGGGATAGAAACAAAATTAGACACATTATATTGATATAGACAAGAAAAACATGAATGGAAAATGTGGTAGCACCTGTATACATACCTATAGGTTTTCAAAGTATTTTAAGTATTCTCAGTATTTTAAGAATTGTTAAACTAGTTTTCTGCTCTATCTCAATGATACTTTGTTCAATCATTTCACAAATGAATGTTCCAGGGAAAACATTTGTTTCACTGTCCCCTAACAATAGAAAATTCAAAGAAACATGAAAAATAATTCAAATCATATATCTAGCAATGGATATGGCATTCATGGATATCACTTCATGACTTTAGTTTTAAATCATTCAAAATTTGCTCAATAAACATTAAGTATCTTCTTCTTATAGTACAAGGGTCACTCATTTCGCCAAAAAACTCCTCTTATAATTTAGATATCCTGGTCCAAGAGTTTAAAATATACCTTAATCATGGATGAATTTCCAGGCTTATTTCTTCCCTGAGGTTAAGATATACAGTCTGTTCATGCTCTCTCTTCCCTGATGACTTTAAATTTCCAGATGTTTTATTTAGTATGTGCCAAAAGACTTGGTACAGCTTTAAGCTTTACTATTAAATTAAAAGCTTAATGCTGCTCTAAGACTTTTGGGACACCCAGCATAAAAATGTACTTTTATATTAAGTAAAATTTAAACAAACTATTTTAATGATAACATTTTAAAATAAACTATAAAGTGAAAAAATAATGTAATTAGTCCATCTATAGTATTAACTAACTTTATTCCAACCTTTCCCCAGTCTTGTCTATACAAAATTAAAAAGAATTAGTAGACTTCTTTCAATCACCTAATTAACTTAAGGGGAAGAAATACTCCTCAGTAGTTCATGCTTTTTTTTTTCCTGACTTGAGCTAACTTAGTATCAAAGACTATCACACATTTTCCTCAGCTGCTAGGGTCACTCTCAGATACCAAAGGAAGATTTACAAATGGGAGAAAGAGAGCCCTCCCTCCATCTCCATATTCTAAGATTTCATCTTTCTAAAGACCTTTGATATTGCCAAACACAGCAATTTCTTCTGCTTCTTATCACATCTACATTTAATTGTGTTTTTCAGTTTTCAGGAAGTATTCAACCATCACTCCCATCTGCTCTCATGCTGTATATTGACTAAGATCTGCACACAATTATTGTTTTTAACTAAGCAGATTTCTTGTATATAGAACAGAACGTTTTAGGATTTTAAAAAGCAAATTAGGTTCTATATGAACATTATTATCATTCTACCCATATGAAAGAATATATAGGATTAAATTTAGGGGACTTTTTGAAGCAAAGGAGTCGTATGTAGATTTACAAAACCTTTGTCCTCTTGTACTGATTGGTGGTACCCTGGATAGAGTGCTGGCCTGGAATCTGAATTCAAATCTGCCCTCAGACACTTATTAGCTGTGTGACCCTGGTCAGCTAACTTCTGGTTGCCTCACTGTGCTTAACTATAAAATGGGGATAGTAGCATCTACTTCCTAGAGTTGTTGTGAGGGTTGTTAAATGAGATAATAATTTTAAGTCACTTAGCTCAATACCTGGCTCATAATAAATACTATATAAATGTTAGTTGTTATTGTTGTTATCATAATTATTATTATTCCAATAGAACTCAGCACCCTACAAAAACAGTAGTATTTTAATGCTTAACCTTTGTCCAATTACATTATATACATTAGATCTACTAAAATCTTTCTTTCATTTATTACTAGCATCTTTGACTTGACTTTGTCTAATCATCCTTATTCCATTTTCTGACAAACTATATGTTCTCTATTTAGTAGCTGCTATTATTTTAATAAATAAAATATGGAGATTGCTCTGAAGAATTAAGAATAAGTGATCTCACTTGATAACACTTCTATGATAACATCAATGTGAAACTGGAAACAAAAGTGGGTTTTTTTTTTCACATCAAAATCAACCATTGAAATCCATTTGGGTAAGCCAGGATCCACCATCATAGAGGGATATCCAGTCCACAGTCCAAATAGAAAAAGTTATTCCTTACATCCTCTCTTTGCAGATGACACTGTGGTGATTGTGTCACAGCCTAGAATATTGCACAGCCTCCTAAATAATCATTCAAGCACTCAGTTTGATTACTCATTTAAAAATGCTCACCTATGATATGGATAAAGAATGTTCATTGTCCATATTGTCACACATTTGGGTGGACAAATCACCAAAGTTTTCCATCGTGACACATACCTTGTACACACGTTCTAACACGAATGATGAGCTAAGCCAAGAAATAAGCAGGAAGAAGAGTATGCTACTTTGCCACAGGGAAATTCGGTGCTTTTAAGGACTCCCAACTTCTCCCTGAAGCAAAGGCTCATCATACAACAGCATTTTTCCAGTGGTGCTCTATGGCTTGGATAAGAAATTCCACTGTCTCCAAAAAAGTTAAATGTAAAGGTCACCTTAGAGGCAATACGGAGATACATGACATGCTATGAAGGTCAAATGACTTTATATATATATACGCCAAGTACTTTCTCAATAATAAAGTGCTATGTAGATACTAGTTATTAATATTATTATTTCTATATATGAGTAGAATGAAATACATTATTAATGAAGAACTGAGCAAAAGGAATGATGTAAAAAATGCTATCAGAGAAATGTATGACCAAAATAAAAAAGAGTATGTTTGACTGGTCTTGTGGCAAGAAACAGTATTATACAGTGCCAAGTAACTTAGAGAAATTTTGTTGATTAAGTCCCCTATGGAACATGAGCAGGTGAACATAGATAAGTATCACATAGCATGAAAAGTGATTACTGAATTACAACCTGTACCTTGGATGGAGTATTGTAACAACAAGATCACAGGTCCATCAAAGTATAGGCATAGAATTCATGATCAATTCCTTGGCATTTCCACTTCACCTGTACTTGAATCAGTCAGTCACCTCACCAGTTTGATGTGAACAAAATAGTTTTTGAACCCTAAAGCACTATATGATTATAAATCATCACATTATAGGTCAGACTTTGAAAGAGGTGAGGAAACAACCCAAGCAATTTGCCTCTCCTTTCCAAATAACCTGTCTCTTCCAGATGGCTAGACAGCTTAGCTATATAGACTAGTTTCCCAACCACCTAAAGAAAGTTAGCAGACAGAACCCACAACATGACCCAGAGAAGCTAACCTCCCACTGAGGACAGCCAGGCAGGCCAGCAGGAATGTGCCAGCACAGGTATCTGTGAGCTGACCCTAGCCCCATGCAAGCCAGAGGTCTTAGCCCCAGGGAGGCCTGACCAGCCACTGGCTGGAGGGACTTCAGATCACCAGCAGCTGTGGCAGTTTCCAGAATTATCAACACAGATACTAAGGACAAAGTGAGAGGTCAGTGCAGTGTGAACTTTGGGACCCAGTAGTTGGGAGTGCATAAGATCATCTCCTGAAAAAGATCCCAAAAAGAAAATTCATAGGAATATTATAGCCAGTTTCTGAAATTCCAAGATCAAGGAGAAAATATCACAAGCAGCCAGGAAGAAACAATTTGAATATTGTGGAAACACAATCAGGATAACATAGGATCTGGCAGCTTCTACACTGAGGAATGGAATGGTTTGGAATATGATATTCCAAAGGGCAAAGGAGCTGGGATTAAAACCAAGAATCACCTACCCAGCAAAACTGAGTGTCATGTTTCAGGGGAAAATATGGTCATTCAGTGGAATAGAAGACTTTCAAGCATTCTTGATGAAAAAACCAGAGTTGAGTAGAAAATTTGACATTCAGATACAAGAAGCAAGAGAAGCATGAGAAGGTAAACAGGGAAAATAAATCAAAAGGGACTTATCAAAGTTGAACTATTTACATTCCTACATGGAAAAACAATAATTGTGACTTATGAAACTTTTCTCAGTGTGAGAATAATTGAAGGGAATAGAAATGTGTGTACATATATATACATATATATGTATACACACACACACATATATATACACATACATATATAAGTCTATATAGGAGGGTATATGGGTGTATGAATACATATGTGAATGTGGGTATGCACATGTACAGGTATACATAGATAGAGGGCACAGGGCCAATTTAATGGGAAGGGATGATACTTAAAAGGTAAAAATAAGAGGTGAGAGAGAAATATAATGAGAGGAGATGCAGAGAGACAGAATGGGGTAAACTATCTCATATAGAAGAGGCAAGGGAAAATGGTTACAATGGAGGGGAAGAAAAGGAAGGCAAAATGGAATGGGTCAACCTTATTCTCATTGAATTTTGCTCAGGGAGGGAATGACATACACACTAAATAGGGTATCTCACCCTACAGGAGAATACGGGGGAAGGGGATGAAGGGTGGGGGGGTAATGAAAGGGAGGGCAGGTTAGAGGGGAAGGAAGTTGGAAGCACCCACTTTTGAAAAGGGACAGGATCAGAAGAGAGAATAGAACAAATGGGAGATGGGATAGGAGGCAGGGAAATATAGTCAGTCTTTCACAATATATCTATTATGGAAATATTTTGCATAGCTACACATGTACAAATTATATTGGATTGCTAATCTTCCCCAGTAAGTGTGGGTGACAAGGGAGGAAGGGAATGAATCTGGAATTCAAAGTTTTAAAATCAAATGCTTAATATATATATATATATATACTATTATGAATATTATTTTACATGTAACTGGGAAATAAGATATACAGGCACTGTGGCATAGAGAATCCACCATGCCTTACTTGAAAGTCAGAGGGGGTATGGGAGAAGATATGGCAGAGAGCAGATTGGAGGAGGGGATATCAAGTGGGATCGCTATTTTGTGATGGTGGGTAGGGGAAAAACAGGGAAAAAATTTGTAACAATATCTTACAAAAATGAATGAAGTAAAACAGAAGTTAATAAAGTATTTGAGTAAAAAAAACTAGAAAAATAAAAAACAAACAAAAAAAAGAGTCAGGATGAAAAAGGCTATCCACATCTAAAGAAAGAATTATGGAGTCTGAATGCAGATTGAAGCAAACTACTTGCTGTCTCACTTGTTTTGTTTTATTTTGTTCCTTCCTTCTCGTTGTTCATTCCATTTGTTATAATCCTTCTTTACAACTTGACTAATGTTTAATGTGAAGGGATTTTTAAAACTACATCAGATTACATGCCGCCATAGTGGGGAGGAGGAAGGAGAGGGAGGGAAAGAAAATTTGAGTCAAAAACTTGTGGAACTGAATGTTGTAAACTAAAAGCAAATAAATAAAATTAAAAAAAAAAGAAAGTTAGCAAACAGATTATGTTTCCATCTTAGAGGGGAAAAAAAGAAATAAATCAATCAATTAATATTTATAATATACAACACCAAACAATATTTTATACCTTCCCTTAAAGCAATGAATTAGCTATCTTTTCCCCATTCCCCCAAGATGAATGGAAAATGAACTGAAACAAAACTGTTTTAAAACTGTGATCCAGTTTGTGTGAATATGATCAAGTCATTTCACCAATTCATAAATGGGAAATGATTTATGGAACACTTTACTGTTGGTCAGAAATCAATTCATCCTCACAATTTATTTTATTTGTTGTACTTCGATCTCCAGTGCCTAAGTACAGTACCTAGCATATGGTAGGTACTTAAAATGTTCATTGATTGATTTGTTCATTTTCTATAGTTCCAAGAATACAAAGCATGGCAAAATGTTGAATCTTTTCCAGTGGTCATGAAATAATAGGTGGCTGAGTTATTCAGTGCCAAAATCAAATATTCTGCTATCGTAGAATAACATTAACATATTAAGGAAATACTAGCATACTCTAGTCTCTTGGGACTTGTAGTGTTTTCTACAAGTACTCCATTGCACTCATAAAGTCCAATTTATTTTTGCCTACAATTTTTTTTTCAAATTCTTCAAATTTTAAACATGAGCTCATCCTTGGTCTCCAATAAATCAAGAAGCATTTACAGTTAGGTCACAATTACTGGGAATAATTAATCCCCTGAATTGGCCATATGCATTTAAATTCATCCGTATTCAAAGTTCTAATTAAGCAAAATATGTTCATTATTTCTAGCTGAATATGTAGTGAGAATTCAAAATATAGGGCCACTTCAGGGAATTCATTATTTTCACAGTTCAGGATTTAGATGTATAAAGCACCTACTATATGCCAAGAACTATGCTGTGTTGGCACTATTCCAATTGTGTATTACTTTCCCCATTTATGTCTTGCATATTTATTGCTGTTACTTCTCCCTATAAGAGGCATACTTCAATACAGTGCAAATTTCCTGTAGCCCATTCCTATATTTATGTATTGGTTGAGTGTATTTTTTTTAATTCTGTCTGTTCATGCTAGCAGGTCTCTTTGCTTTTATAAGGCTAGAGGCTAGGAACATAGTAAATTCAGTTCTCCTAATATAATCTTGTAGCAAAGTACTGAAAGTAATTAACTGTTCAAAAATGATTTTTGATGATGATGATTTTGAAAACATTCTGAGGATTATGATGAAAAAGTAGGTTCATTATTGTTTCAAAGAATGGTAGTATTGGGGAACGAAATATTCATATGACTATGTTCTTGTTCTTTTCTGCAAATGTAAATTGATAGTACATTTACTTTTTTTTATCTCACATATTCTGATACCAATTTCAAACATTTTAAAAGTTTTTTTAACTTTATTAACTGTACTTTGTGAAAAAAGACTCAAAGAATCCTACCTTTTTTCCTTTCCATTGAGACAACTAAGCTGTTAAATTTTAATTACATTTTCTCAGTATAAACTTCATGAATCTCACACCTCTGGATTTTAATAAACCTTGCTAACACGTACAGTACATTGCCTCAGCTGAAAAAAAAAAAAACAACCATATAATAACCATGTGCTTTCCAGGAGGTCCAGTTACTTTGTACTTTGCTGAATTCCATTTGAAGGTTTATGGTAATAAGAATTCCTACTGCCCCTTAATACTTCAGTTCTTCACTTTCCATAGGTAAGTGGCACCTCAGAAGTGACTTTTCTTCTATTTTCTCCTCCACGTTAAAGATTTTAAAACAATGGGAACTCTCATTGCAGTGATAATTGTGGCACTTTTGTTATTGTTCAGTCATTTTTAATTGAGTCTGACTCCTTGTGACCCTATTTGGGGTTTTCTTGCCAAAGATACTGGAGTGGCTTGGCATTTCCTTCTTCAGCTCATTTTATAGATGAGGAAATTGAGGCAAACAGGGTTATGCGACTTATCCAGGGTTACACAGCTAGTAAGTGTCTGAGGCCAGATTTGAACTCAGGAAGTTGATTCTTCCTGACTCCAGGCCTGATACTATCCATTCTACTACCATATCCATTTTCCAGGTTCTTTCAGGGCTATCTGAATGTCAATAGAACCCAAATGTGTGTAGTATTCAAGTAGAATGATAGAAGTCTTCTTCTATAAATATTTGTAGTATTAATGCAAAATAACAGGAGGCTTATTCTACAATAAACTATAAACTATTCTATACAAAAAACCTATTGACATTCAGGTAACCCTATAGGAACCTAGGATATAGGGTTGCTTAGTATCACTTTTAGCCATGCTGATGAAAACAGATTGTAAAACCAGACAGGCATTTCAGATAAGGTCCTGTGACTGAATCAACCCACAAGATTGATTATCTACTAAATACTATTCAATGTAGATACAAAGACAGTATAATATTTTTTCAAACTGTTCAGCTAGAAACAATGAGCATATTTCACCTAATTAGAACTTTGAATAATGCGAATTTAAATGCATGTGGCCAATTCAGGGGATTCATTATTCCCAGTAATTGTGACCTAACTGTAAATGCTTCTTGATTTATTGGAGACCAAGGATGAGCTTATGTTTAAAATTTGAAGAATTTGAAAAATTTGAAAAGATTATTGTTAATCAAGGACAACATAAGTGCATACGTAAATATATTCCATTACCCATCTCAATGCCTTTTTCCAAAGTATCCCCCGTATCTAAAATTAACTCACTTCCTACTCACTTCCACATCTTAGGACCCCTGGTTTCCTTCTCAAGTTAGCCTCTGGCTCCTCAAAGTCACTAGAACCCTTTCTCCCAAAACTACCTTCTAGTCATTTTCTGTTTATCATATATACTAATAAATGTATGTGCTCTACCCCCCCCCCCGAATGGAAACTCCATGAACACAGGGATTTGCTTACTTTTGTCTGTATCTCTCTAGTGAATAGCATAGTGCCTGGTGCAAAAAAATAGGTACTTAATAAATACTTGTTGGTTGATAATAAAGAATCTATGTCACATATGTGTATTGTTTTATACATGTGTATATATACTTAAATAACATCCATGTATATATATGAGTACAGTTATGTTGTTGTTTTCAGTCATTTTAGTCATGTATAATTCTTTGTGACCCCATTTGGGTTTTTTTTGGCAAAAATACTTAAGTAATTTACCATTCCCTTCTCTAGCACATTTCACTAATAAGGAAACTAAAGAAAACAAGATTAAGTGACTTGCCTCAGGTCACACTGCTAGTAAGAGTCTGAGGCTAGATTTGAACTCAGGGCTTCTTGATACATATATAAATAATGAAGGGATAGTAGTTATTGGGGAGATCAGAACAGCTTCAATGTAAGAGGTAACACTTGAGTTGAGTTTGGGCAGCTGATGAGAAATTGCATTTCAAACAGAGGGAATGGCATGTAAAAAGGTCCAAGAGGTGGGGAAGGGATAAAGACAAGGATGTAAGCCATTTTCCTAGATTGTATGAAGGGAAGTAATGGATAATAAGCAGAGAAGTTGGATTGAAAAGCTAGCCCACACATTGGAATGGATGGGTACCAACTCAACAAATTCCCAAATAAGCTAGCTTCCCATTCTGTGTGTACACACACACACACACACACACACACACACACACACACACATTTCATTCATAGTTTCTTCCAAGATTATTTTGTCATTTAAAATAATCTCAGTAAAAAATAGACTGAGGTCTTAATGGTATTCCATTGTTTTTCCTTGGTTTCTCTCATTTACCAGTTGCGTGTAGAAACAATAACAAAGTATAAAAGTCTGATTTATGAGGTTATACACTATTGGCCATTTTGTGGTTAATGAGGAAATGTCACTTTCTGAGTCACATAATCAAATTAGAAGTAGAAACATGAACAGAAAATGAAAAACTTGAATTTTTAAGGATTTCTTATTCTTTAACTCTAGGAATCTAAGAAAAGAAAGATATAACCTACCATGGCACTGAATTGAGTAATAGTAATGGCATTTTGCTACTTTGTTACTTATTTGTTGAGGAATATTTTTTACTGCCTGTTATAGCCATGTTTTGCAATATGATTTAGCTGATAATTAATGATAATTTAGCATACTGATATGTGATTCTATCTAGCAGGACAAATTACTATAATTCTTTATACATTTAGCATTCAAAGTAAGATATTCTGCCTTTCAACAGTGTTCTTTCCACTAAGCAATGACTCCAAGCATGTAGCTCTAAGAGGAATCAGGTGTCTTCCAGTTGAAACTTTCATTTTACAAATGAGAAGTTTTCTGCCCAAGGTCCTGGAGCTAGTAAGGAGAGGGCAGTGGCTCCCTGTGATGTCTAAAAATAAATATAAAATTCTTTCTTTGACTGTGAAAGACCTTCACAACCTGACATTGCTACCTTTTTAATCTTATGCTTAACTTCCTGCCAATGGTATGTGACTCTACACATGACATTCTAAGTTCTGACTCCATGACTTTTCATTGAAAGTCCCCCCCATATCTAGAGTGCTCTCCCTACTCTCCTCTCCTCTGCCTCCTAACTCTTGTTAAGTTTGAATTCCAATTTCCTTTTCTGCAAGAGGAAGACAAAGAAAAATTAAGTCATTCACCCAAGGTCACACAAATTAGTAGAAGCATGAGGACAAAAGTACAAGTCATTTGACTCCTTGACTGGTGAACTTTCTGTTACATCACACTGTTTCCCTGGGTACTTTAATAATTCCCCTAAAAATAATTTTGTGTTTGTTTAAAATTGTTCAATAATAATAATAATAACAGAAATAACTTGCATTTATATAGAACTTTAAGATTCACAAACTGTTAAATAAATAGTATTTCATGTTTTCTTCACAACTCAGCCTTTAACTATTTAAAGAATCATTGAACCTCAATTTTCTCATTTTTAAAATAGGAGACTTGAATTAGTTATCTTTTAATCGTCTATACATCTCTGAATTATAAGAATTAAGGTCTTCGCTATGGGTCCGGCCCAAATGATCTAGTACCAAAGATCAAATTATGAAATATGAGACTTATTTTAGTCTAGGATATTTTCTCTAAGGTACCTTATTGTTCTTCTGCATCTAACTATACAGTTTTTATACCTTAATATAGGGCCAATTTTTGCAAAGGTACAATATGCTACAGAGAATAAAGGTATATTCCTATTCAATTCTCTCCACATACTTATCATATCTAGCTTATCTAAGATTCTATTCATCTCCCTGACTTCTTTCTTATTTATTTTTTGGTTAGTTTTATCTAGCTGTGAGAGGGAAAGATTGAAGTTTCCTACTATGACAGTTTTGCTATTTCCACCCATAATTCATTTATCTTTTCCTTTAAAAATTTGAATACTATCTGTGTGATACATATCACTTTAATATTGATATTATTCATTATTTATGGTACATTTTATCATAATGTAGTTTCCCCATTTATCTCTTTGAACTAAATTTGTTTTAGCTTTAACTTTTCTAAGATAATGATTGCTACCCCTGCTTTTTTTTTTGCATCACCAGAAGCATATTTAATTATATTCCAGCCTTTTTATTTTTTTTACTCAGTGTGTATCTCTCATTTTAAAATATATTTCTTCTAAACAACATATTGCTGGATTCTGGTTTGTTTGTTTTTAATTCATTTTGCTATCCATTTCCATTTTATGGGTGAGTTCATCCTGTTCACATTCAAATTTATAATAACTAATTGTACATTTCCCTCCATCATATTTTCCTCACTGTTTATCATTTTGTCCATTTCCTTTCACCCTATTCTTCCTTTAAAATCTAATTTACTTATAACTACTGCTTCCCTAATTCACAACCCTATTAAGAATTCCATCCTTATCTTGTTCCCTTACCCTCCTATTTCTTGATCTGTAAACCCTTCTAGGAATCCCTCCCTTATTCTATTCCCTCACCATCCTATGTCTTTGTGAGTTAAATAGACTTGTATACTCTTCTAGATTTATATGTTTTCCTTACTTAACCCAGTTCTGATGAAAATAAGGTTCTAGCACTCTCTACCAGCTCTCCACCACCTCCTGCCTTCCATTATAGCAATTCTTTCATTCACATCTCATTTGTATGAGATAATTGCTTGATTTTACCTCTCAATTTCATTTTTTTAGGATGATCCCATCATACTCAACTCTACCCCAAGCTTTCCATCTGCTTATGCTCTTTCAAACTACCCAAGGAATGAAAATAATCTTAGGAGTTACAGATAACATTTTTACATATAGTAAGAAATAGTTTGGCCTCACTAAATTCCTTATAATTGGTCTTTAATATTTACCTTCTTATGTTTCACCTCATTCTTGTAGGTTAAATTTTCTATTAGTTCTGGTATTTTTGTCACAAATACCTGAAAGACTTTTAATATATTATTTTTTTCCATTCAGGATTACACTAAGCTTTGATGGTAAGTCATTCTTGGTTGCAAATACATATTTTTTGCTCTTGGGTGTACAATATTTAAGCTTTTTGGTCTCTTAATGCACAAGCTGCTGGATCTTGTAATATCCTAACTGTAGCTGCACTGTATTTAAATTTTTTTTCCTACTTGTTTATAGGATTACCTCCTTGACCAGGGAGTTTTGAAAGTTTGCTATAATGTTTCTGAGAGATTTCATCTTGGGATATCTTTCAGGAGGTGGTTGGTGGATTATTTTTTCTATTTTACCCCATCATTTTACTTAATAACTTTTTGAAGTATCACATCTAGACATTTTTTAGCCTAACTTTCAGTTTATTCAAGAATTCTTGGGGGGTGGAGTCAAGATGGCTGAGTAGAAACAGGTCTTTCGAAGGGCTCCAGCTTCCACCTTCTCCAATTCATGTAAAAGGTGACTCAGAAGAAACTTTTGAACTATATAACACACAAAATGTCACAGAGAAGCTAACCTCCCACTGATGAGAGACCAGCAGACTGGCAGGAAGTAGCCAGTGCATTGCTCTGGGAGCCAAGCTCGGCACTGCTGGAGCCAGAGGTTTTAGCCTCAGGGCAGGCCTGACCAGTCACTGGCTGGAGGGACTTCAGATCACCAGAACCAATTTCAAGAATTATAAACACAGAGATGCTAAAGACAAAGTGAGAGGGCAGTGCAGTGTGGACTTTAGGATCCAGTAGTTCAGAAGTGTGGTGGACCTTTGCCCCCCAGGGCGAGAAGCAGCAGAGGTGCAGCGGCCGTGCAGCCACAGCCACTTAGTAGCTTCAGCTCCTAGCCTGCAGGTTGTAGGGGGACCAAACAACCAGTCTGAGGGGTAATCACTCTTGCTTTGACCTACTTGGATCTGGATTGCTGTCTAAGGTGGAGGTACTGGGGTTTGTGACCATCTTGCCAATGCATGTGGAGGTTTCACAGAGGGCACCCAACTAATACCTTCAGCAGCTGAGGAAACCCCAGCAATTGGGAAGAAGTTCCCCTGTCTGGTAGCAGAGTCCTACTGTGGCAAAAAGCTCAAAAGTCAAGTAATTGAGTGGCAACATCAGCAAGCCAGGGAAGCAAAGCAATCAGAGCAACCCAACTTTACACTCCTATTTTGGGGACGAAAGCAAAGGATCAAAGCATGGAACAGGGGGAAGAAAATAAAGTCATAACTTCTGCAGCAAAAGCTTTCAAGAAAAATACATGCTGGTTGCATGCCATAGAGGAGCTTAATAAGGATTTTGAAAGCCAAATAAGAGAAGTGGAGGAAAAATTGGGAAGAGAAATGAGAATGATGCAAGAAAATTATGAAATGGGAGTCTGAGTGACGAAAATAACTCCTTAAAAAACAGACTAACTCAAATGGCAAAAGAGGCTCAAAAAGGCAATGAGTAGAAGAATGCCTTAAAAAGCCAAATTTGCCGATGGAAAAAGAATCTCAAAAGCTCACTGAGGAGAATCATTCCTTCAGAATTAGATTGGAACAAATAGAAGCTAATGACTTTATGAGAAATCAAGATGCTGTTAAACAGATCCAAACAAATGAAAGAATAGAAGGCAATGTGAAATATCTCATGGGAAAAACTACTGACCTGGAAAATAGATCCAGGAGAGATCATTTAAAAATTATTGGACTACCTGAAAGCCATGATCAAAGAAAGAACCTAGAAATCATCCTCCAAGAAATTCTCAAGGAAAACTGCCCTGATGTTTTAGAACCAGAAGGCAAAATAGAGGTTGAAAGAATCCACTGATCACTCCCTGGAAAAGACCCCAAAAAGAAAACTCCTAGGAAAATTATAGCCAGGTTCCAAAATCCACATGATACTTAAAAGGTGATATCAAGAGGTGAGAGAGGAATATAATGAGAGGAAAGGGAGAGAGACAGAATGGAGTAAACTATCTCATATAGGAGGCAAGGGATAATGTTTACAATGGAGGGGAAGAACAGGAAGGCAAAAGGAAATGGGTTAAACTTATTCTCATTGAATTTGGCTCAGGGAGGGAATGACATATACACTAAATAGGGTATCTCATCCTACAGGAGAGTAGGGGGGAAGGGGATGAGAGGGGGAATGTTAGAAGGGAGGGTAGGCTAGGATGGAGGGAAGTTGGAAGCACCCACTTTTGAAAAGGGACAGGATCGATACTCTACCCTGATCTCTGGCTGCACTGGTTCGTTTCCTAGGCAGGTCTTCCCTAAGCTTCCAACCATGGCTTCTGCTGGCCTTCAGATCCTGGGTATCATCCTTTCAGTACTGGGCTGGATATCAGGTCTAGTGTCCTGTGCCATGCCCATGTGGAAGATCACAGCCTTCATCGGCAATAACATCGTAGTGGCCCAGGTGGTGTGGGAAGGCCTCTGGATGGCTTGTGTGGTCCAGAGCACTGGCCAGATGCAATGCAAGGTGTATGATTCCATGCTGGCTCTGCCTCATGATGTCCAAGCATCGAGGGCCCTCATGGTCATCGCTCTGCTTTTGGCCCTGGTGGGCCTGCTGATCTATCTTGCTGGGGCCAAGTGTACCACGTGTATAGAAGACGAGGAACCAAAAGCCTGGCTGGTCCTGACTTCAGGGGTCATTTTCCTCATCTCAGCAGTCCTGGTCCTGATCCCTGTGTGCTGGACTGCCCACGAGATCATCAGGAATTTCTACAACCCCCTGGTGGCTGATGCTCAGAAAAGGGAATTGGGGCATAGCCTCTACATGGGCTGGGCAGCTGCAAGCCTTTTTATATTAGGTGGGTCTTTACTGTGCTGCACTTGCCCCTCTGGCGGCTCAAGGGGCACAAGCCATTACATGGCCCGATACTCTGCTTCTGCCCCTCCCCCAGGAGGCTCCCGAGGTCCTTCTGAATACCCAACCAAAAATTATGTGTGAATCCAGAAAGGGGGGAGGGGAGGCAACAAATGACTCCCTTAGGTAAGGGAGTCCTCTTTCCCCTCCTTCCCTCTCAAGATGAAGTTACAGGTGACCCCTATCATTCTTGAGAGTTTTAGGGTTTTTTTGTTTTGTTTTTTTAACCCCTTGGACGACTGAGCCAAGAAGATGACTCCACATCCCTTCCTGGTCTTTTACTGCTGCTACTGATGCAAAGTCTTCCAGACATCATTGGATAAGGAGCTACAGAGACGCTGGCCAAGAGCTCCAGCACCTTTTCCTGGAAACCACAAAGATCTATGCTATTTCTCTGGAAATACTAGAACCCTCTTTGGTTGTGGGACTGAATTCTAACCTTGTCAAGTGCAGAGTTCTTTAATGTAGTGCTTCATCCTTGGCCATCCCCAGACCCCAGGGAAACAGGACCACCAAGATTCCACTAGCCTTTCTTGGTTTCCATGGGAACTGAGGTAGCTGCTATGATTCTCCTGGACTCCCAGAAGGCAGGAAGTCATCTTCCTGCTGGCTCATGTATCCTGCTTTTAATATACTCTTTCTAATCCAGGATCCAGCAAACACCTCTCCCCACCCTCCTACTATGCTGCTGCCTTCCCTCCCTGTCTCTTTTTGTGGAGTTTCCATGGTTGGAGATTTTTAGAGAATAAAATGTGTCTTGCTAAAAAAAAAAAAGGGGGACAGGACCAAAGCAAAGAGAAGAACAAGTGGGAAGTGGGATAGGAGGGAGGGAAATATAGTCAGTCTTTTACAATATATCCACTATGGAAATGTTTTGCATAGTTACACATGTACAACCTGTACTGAAATGCTTATCTTCCTAGTAAGGATGGGTGACAAGGGAGGAAAGGAATGAATCTGGAATTCAAAGTTTTAAAATCAAATGTTTAAAAATATATATATATATATACTATTATTAATATTATTTTACATGTAACTGAGAAATAAGACATGTAGACGCTGGGGCATGGAGATCCACCATGCCCTACTGGAAAGTCAGAGGGGGTATGGGAGAAGATATGGGAGAGAGCAGATTGGAGGAAGGGTTATACAGTAGGATCACTATTTTGGGGTGGTAGGTAGGGGGAAAATGGAGAGAAAATTTGTAACTCAAAATCTTGCAAAAATGAATGATTAAACTAGAAGTTAATAAAACATTTGATTAAAAAAAGTTCATCTTAAAAAAAAGAATTCTTATATTGTCTCTCCTCTTTTTGTTCTGCAGATCAGTTGTTTTTACAATGAGATGTTTCACATTTTCTCCTTTTTTTTTCATTCCTTTAACTCTATTTCATTTTCTCTTGGTGTTTTAAGAAGGCATTAGCTTTCCCCTACCCAATTCTAATTTTTAAAGAGTTATTTTCTTCCCTAAGTTTTTGTATTTCTTTTTCCAATTGGCTAACTTTCTTTTATTAATTCTTGATTTTCTTGGACTGCTCTTTTTTTCATAATTTTTCCTCAACCTCTCTTATTTGATTTTTAAAGTCTGTTTTAAGCTCTTCAAAGTACTCTCTTTGTGCCTGTGACCACTTGGTATTTTTATTTGAAACAGAAGTAGCTATGTTCTAACTTTACTATCTTCTTCTGAGCATAAACTCAGATCTTCTCCATCCCCATAGTAGCTAACTTTTGTTGGGTTCTTCTTTTGATTCCTCACTTTTTGTTTCTTTACTATTAACTTTGTATGACAGTTGGGTTCTAGTTTAGAGGTATGAGGGATAATGTCTCAAGCTTCAGGTTTTTCATACTGTTGTTTTCTGAACTCTATCTGGAGGCCTGGCTAATTCCCTCCCTTATTCTGCCATCTTCCCAGAATCCTCCATTGCACCCTATTACTCTAAGTGGACAGGAATTTTTAATATTTCGTGTTAGGGACCCCTTTGGCAGTCTATTGAAGCATTAGGTGGACACTTTTACTGAATGTTTCTAAGTTCATCAAATAAATAACATAGAATTAAAAAGGAAAGCAATTAAATCAATTATACTGAAATTCAATGACAAATATCTGCATGCTATATAAATGATAAAAATATCATACATGCATATGTTATGCAATTATAACATATTGTCATTTTTCTTCATTCGTTTCAATTGTATCTGACTCTTAGTGACCCTACTTGGGGTTTTCTTGGCAAAGATACTGGAGAGGTTGGCTATTTCTCCAGCTTATTTTACAGATGAGGGAACCAAGGTAAGTAGGGTTAAATGACTTGCCAGGGTCACGCAGCTAATAAGCATCTGAGACCAGATTTGAACTAATTAAATTGAGTCTTCCTGACTTCAGGCCCACCTCCCAATACACTGTGCCACCTAGCTTCCCTAATGATAATATATTATATATGTATAATATGACATTATATAAATTCAAAGACTCTAGATCAAAAATTTTGCTCCTACATAGAAGGCAGTGGTCTCCACACCAATCCAAGAATTATCTATTGCTCAGTATGAATCACATTTTAAGCCCTCCTGACCTTCAACATTTTTAAGGCAAATGGAAATGACACAATTTAAAATTACAAGCATGTCTGCCTTGGGGTGGGAGTAAGGGGAGCACAAAAATGCAACATCCAGACATAAGGGGTAATACATATAGAAGGCTCCTTAGTTAATTTAGAAATGACAGTTGAATTTGGCTTTTTGTGTAGGCCTATAAACCTATCACAAAATAGTACAATACTTCTCTCCTGTTGACTGTCTCTCTGAGTATATTCAAGGCCCAACACTACTGGATCTTTCAGGAAATCAAAATAATATCATTTCAGATCTCAAGGAAATTTTTTTTTTCCTTTTGGAGGGCAATTGGGGTTAAGTAACTTTCCCAAGCCAGAATCCGGGGCTGACACATAGGCTAGTGCTCTCCATAATCACTAGTCTCAGTTACTACACAGTAGCAGCAATAAAGGATTAAAATGATCTCTCTTCAATCCATCTTTAAAGGAATGAGGTGAACTTTATCCCAATAGATTTTCTTGAAAAATAATCCTTTATCTGAAAATGATTGAATTTTCATGATCAGTTTTTCCTTCTACGGGAAACGGACATCAAAAAGCTACAATTAGTATCAAAACCTAGGATTATCACTCCAATTTGCCTTACCTTAGAGAGGGCTCAAGACTTTGTTCTGCCTTCCTGAAATCAGCATCCTCATGCTAACCATCTCCCACCTTCCCTCTTAGGCTTAGTTGATGCCATATATACTTTTCTGTCCTCTTTCCACATCTCTCTTCACTGAATTATAGGCTTTCCTGTTTCAGTCTCTCAAGAACACAGGTGTTTTCTAGCTAACTTAATGACAGGAATGGAGCTATTGCTGGGGCTGTCACTAATGGTTAAAATTCCTGACAGGTGTAAAGATATGAAACTTTGGGGCAGGTGGGAACTTTTGAATCTCCTCCTAGAATCCATATCAAAGAAGTCCCTCTTAAAAGGAAGCTGTCAGTAACATATGTGAACAAAATGTGACCAGGCATTGGGTTAGACTAGAAACCTTCTAAAGTTTGTTTTTTAGGGAGGTGGGGCTTGAGGGGGGGGTGTTATTCAGTTTCTGTGATCTGACATTAGAATGTTTATAGTCAGAGGTGACATGTTTATGATCTCTTTTATCTTAGGAGTAAAAAAAGAACGGTGGATAATACATTGAACTACAAGTCAGGATATCTGAATTTGCGTTCCAGCTTTGTTACTATTTGCATAACCCTAAGCAAAATATTTTATTACTTTGGGTTCCATTTCTTTATTTCTAAAATGAGTGGATTGGACTCAGTCTCTAACTGACCATCTCTAGCTATCCATAAAAAGGAAACTGGATATAGTTTTCTAGCCTTGGGTCTTGAAGGGAGCTTAAATTGTCATCATGTCAGTCTAAATTTTTCATTTTGCAGATGAGCAAACTGAGGCCCAGAAAAGCTGAGTTAACAAAAGTCACACAGTTATTTATAGATAGAGCTACTATAACCATGATCATTTGAATCCCCAGTCTAGTACTCTTTTTACATTGCTACTACAGTACACCAAATGGTATATTGAAAATTGGTCTTATTGGTGTTTTCTCTCCTCTTGAAGTATTTCCTCTTGCTATTTATTTTCATTGTCTAATCAAATATATGCATTCCTTAAGGGTTTTCACACTGCATCTATAAACACTAAACTTTTATATTTGAAGGGCATTGTAAAGTTTGCATATATGAGTAAACTGGGAAAGAATTAAAGTGAAATAAACCACCTGAGTAAATTAATTTCTAATGAACAATGCAAAGTTTGCACATTTAGGTTACATTACTGGAAATATTTGTATAAATTAAAGTGTAATTGATGAACACATGCAGCGTTTATTGTATTTTTGCCCTGGTGAACCACACATTTAGCAAGTGTTAGAGATTATAGAATTCAGGCATATTAAGAATTATATGTTAATGGCATTCTGCTTATCAGCTCTCATAAAGAATTGCTTGAGCTCTAACTATAAATAGTGATTTTTCACAGAAATATAAAAGTCATATATATTATCTCTAAGCTACAATGTATCTTTTAAGATACATTTTGTCCTGGGATCAGTAAAACTTTTAAACATGTATCTGTACATGCTTACATATACTTTTATATACTACTGTTAAAAAAAAATTCAAAATGACCTTGAATGTTTGAAGATCCAAATGACTACCTTGTTATTGTGCTTCTTCTCTTGCTGTTGCAGAATACTAGAAAGATTTCAGTCTTTCCAAGAGCTCCACACGTCCACTGATAGCAGTGTAGAATGCACTAGGTATATTTATTCCAATAAAAAAAAACTGCATGGTATGTTGACCCCTCTCAGGTGAGGAAAATATTTTAAAATTCTCCTTGTGGGAAAAAAAAGGGAGAAAGAGCTTTTCTCTGCAGCCCTTGAAACATCAGTCTCTTAAACTAGACCTGGCTTAATTCTGGGCAGAGAAAAAAAGTTCAATTTGCTGGAGCCTGTTCAGATTCAAGATGAGAGGGGAAAAGACCTGATCCCAAGGAACATGATTATGGTCCTCTAGAGTGAGGCAGGAAACTGCTTCTTCTGCCAACCTGAGAGCTCAGTGCAAAATTCTAATAGGACGAAGCCCAAGCATTGTCATAGGTCACTCTTTTCCCCCTACAGGAGAGTCCTATGTTTCGTATCCAGAGGTTTAATGGCAAAATGCCCTGAGAAAGTGCCATAATTATGACTTAAATTCTCAAATGGACGTGAGAACTCATTTTAGAGGAAGTTCCTTCTAATGATATAGATCACAAACCATCCATACCTGCCTATCCTATGCAACTTTTATCCATTTTCTCCAATAAGTTTGCCTCAGGGGAGTGGCTGAACATATTGGAAGCTCTTCTCCTAGTTTTCTAGCATCATTCCGGAAGCAGAAGAACACTCTCAGAATCCTCTTGTCATGCCTTGTCCTTACAACATGACCAGCCCATTGTTTTTCTTGCCATAATTTCCTTGGGTATATTTTTTTACTCCTATTGTTATTCAAAGTTTCTGATTGGGTATATGATGCAGCCTGGTCTCATTCATCATCAGCCTTCCCTTTGCCCCCTGTGTGGTATTAATATCTAATTCTTTGAAGATTCCCTATCTCACTGCAATACGGCAGAATTTAGTACTAAAAAGATTTGTTTCAAAAGACATTAAAGGAGCTGGGCAATTTTCCAAAGGCCTGCTCTTCTCCTGTTCAACTCCATGACAAACTCTGTCTGTACTGTCTGAAGGAGAGGGAGAGAAAGACAGAAACACAGAGAGAATGTGTGTATAAGAGAGATAAAATGAAACAGAGACAGAGAGACAGTTAATGCAAGGAAGAACTGAAAGAAAGGTAGCATAGCCAGAACATAGGGTCTTTGGAGGAAGGGAAAGAAAGTATAAAATGGCTGGAGATGTAGAAAGGAGTTGTAAAATGAAGAGATTTAAATGTCAAATAGAGGAGTTTACTAAATTAGATTCTTGAGGTAACAGGGGTCCAAAGAAATTCATTAAGCAGGGTGTGTGTGTCATGACAGACTGACTACTCTTTTGAAAAATCACCTTGGTAGCTGAGTGAAGGATGGATAGAAGTTAGTAACAACTTGAGGCAAAGTTACCAGTTAGAAGGTGTTAGAGTGGACCAGATACAAGACGGTAAAGGCATAGACTTGCATTATGGCAATAGAAGGGGAGAGAGGGACAGATATGAGAGATATTGTGGAAGTAGAAATATGATTTGGCAGCAGAATGGATATGTGGAATAAGTGAGAGTGGGGAGTGGAGGAAGACCCCAAAGCTGCAGACTTGAATGACTGGGAGGATGCTGGTACCTTCAGCAGCAATAAAGAAGTTGAGAAAAGGGGAGAATTGGGGAAAAGAGAATGATTTCTGTTTTGGATATGTTTGGTTGGCAGTGCCTCTGAGATATGCATTTAAAGATGTCTGTCCCAAAGGAATCACATGGGGCATAGCTATAAACTCAGGAGAGAGATTAGATCTAGATATATACACCTAAGAATTATCTCCACATAGATACTAATTGCTGAGACCACCAATAGTGACACAGTATCAAATGAAAACAAAAGAAGGTCTGAGACAGAAGTTTGGGGGATGCCCATGGTTATTGCCCAGTTGGCATGATATAAAAAAGAAGCAACCAAAGAGACCCAAAAGTGGCCAGAAAGGGAAGAGGAGAACCAGGAGAGAGCCATGTCATGAAAATCCAGAAAGTTCAGAGTATCTACAAGCAGAAGGTGAATAGTAATGTCAAATGCCACAGAGAAATAAAAGAGAATTAAGACTAAGAAACAGTCATTAAAATTGACAAATAAGAGATCACTGGTAACTTTGGAGAGGATAACGTTAATTGAAACAAGTCAAAAATCAAATTATATAGATGAGAGTGGGCAGAGAGGAAGCGGAAGCAGAAGCTTTCTCAAGGAGTTTAGCCATGGAAAGGAGAAAAAATATAAGACAATAATTAGTTGAGATAATTGAATCAAGTGGAAGTTCTTGTTTTGTTTTGTTTTATAACACTGGGAGATACGGGCATGGTTTAATAAGCAGGGAAAAAGCTAGCAGATATGGAGAGTTAAAAGATAAGAGAGGCTAATTTGAGAGCAAAGTTAGGAAGGGATGTAAAGGTGTAGGTTATCTTGGCAAGGAGAAAAGTTAACCCCTCATATGAAAATGGAATGAAAGAGGATATAGTTGAGGAAAATGTCAGAGTGAAAAGATATGAAGAAGAAGGGACGAGGGGAGCTCTCAGTGAATGGTTTTGATTCCTTTGAAGTAGGAGGCAAAGTTGAGAGAGAGAAAAAGGATACTACTGGAGATTTTAAGAATGAAGGGGTTTGGAATAGCTGTTATGGAAAAGTAGGATAGAGAATTAAGTGGATTGTAATCGAGTGTTTAACTTGTTGCAGTGAGGACCCAGGTAAAAGGAGATGGTATTATTTTTTAAATGTGATCATTCAGCAATTTCATTATTTCATTTAGCTCTATTCAAGAGTATATAAATGAAAGACATAGGGTAGAAGTAAACCAGAGTTAGGCCTTGGCCAAGTGGGGTAAGGGAAAATATGGTGAAGAATGTTGTTGTGGTTGTTTATCTTAGTTTTAGAAGAGGAGTTGCACAAAGTCATCAGCTTCATTCTCTTTCCCAGAGTGAGGGAAGTCCAGTGGCAAGACAAAAGTCAGTATGACTGGATGTCTGGCCAAACTCTAAGTGCCCCACAGTGGCTACTTTAGCTGACTTTGAAGCAATTTGAGCAAACTGTTCTGATCCACCCGTTCTACCTGGAGAAATCTTCACGTTCTTGTGGTAGACATTCTCCAAACTTATTGATGGATTTGAGGCCTGCTAGTTACCTTCAAACTGGCTTAGCTATTTAGCTACAATCCTGTAAAAAAAAAAGGTGAAGGATGGCAGAGAGTTGATTGGTTCACAAAGGGGTCAAGATAGGGGAGAAAGGAGACACTAACTAGTGTCACAGTAATGACCTGAGAAAGAACTTAGCACTAAGAGAACTGAGGAAGATAAAGCATGAAGATAAAGAAAATTGATAGAGCTAATAAGATACAGGGAGAGAGAAAAATATTATAACAATGTAAATAAACATTTATGGATAATGGCAATGTCATGGGTGTGACCATCTCTGAGTGAAGGTGAGATGCAGGGGAAGAGTATGTCATGGGTATTAAGTAGACTGAGGGCAGCTAAGTGGCATAGTAGATAGAATGCCAGTCCTGGAGTCAGGAAGACCTGAGTTTAAATCCAGCCTCAGATACTTATTAGCTGTGTGAGTCTGGGCAAGACACTTAATCTTGTTTGCCTCAGTTTCCTCATATGTAAAATGAGCTAGAGAAGGTAATGGTACACCACTACAGTATTGTTGCCAATGACCAATGACCCAAATGGGGTCATGAAGAGGCAGACATGACTGAGAAAAATAACTGAACAATAATGATTGACTAAATTAAGAAAGTGGGAACTAAGGTACATGATTATGAAAGTGCATGTCAAATTTCCCTAGTATGAAGCCAAGAGATGGGAAGGACAGAAATAATGTGAACCAAACACTGAACACAATGAAGAAGAAAGGAAAATGATCAGGGGATCTCTAATAACCAGGTTCTGGACCGAATGATAAATTTGGATAGCATGAACCTCAAAGGAAGAAAGGCTACTTGGTGGAGGCATGCTGTCAAGGGTGCCCTGTATTGATGTATAGTTGATATTCCTGGAAGCTGTGTTATTAATTTTTCTCATGACTTCTTTACCAAAATATTTTCTCTTAGCCTCCCAAGAGAGTCCAAAAAGCCTCTTAGAAAAAAACTGTATTCCAATGCATTTATAACTTCAAAAATAAATATATGCATAATATGTAAAAATGTACACAAATACAATTGTGTACAATATATAGATGCAGAGATATAAATTATATAATTATAGGTATTTGCTAACAAGTTTCTTGTCCTCCCTTTGGGGCTTGCAGCAAGGATTTGTAACTGTTTTAAGGAGATAGTCTTTCCATGATATCTCACGTCACTCTTTTTCCTAGTTAAACTTTTCTCCCTAAAGAAAGCAGTGGAAAGGATGAGAAAGGTTAATTTAGGTCTCTTATTCCAGTGAATATTTTAGGTCAGTGAAGAGATTGAAGATTTAATAGCTGAGAGAAAAATCACTTTCTCTAATGGCTCCTTCATGAGGGACGGGAATTTAACACAATTATTTTTCCCAATGTCGGATTGAGTAGGAATGCAAATTATGGGACAGGTCTGAGTATAGATTGAATATTTCCTTAGATAAGCAAGGAAGATGGTCTAGAGGAAGACTTGGTCAATTCAGTCATGGGAGGGGAAAGGGAATCTCTAGTAAGAATGACATCCCCAAAGCAGCAACTAAGAAATAATTCAGGAGTCCTCCCAAAAGGTCCCTGAGTTTATGAGGAAAAGCCACTGTGGAGGAACAAGACTAGAGAGAAGTAAAGAATAATGATTCTTGTCCCAGCGTTTAGCCTTTAGAGAGGAGAACACTCACCCTTGAGTGATGGCATCAAAAAGACCACACAGGGTAGAATGCTGAGGGAACTTCCTCATAGGAGATGTCCTAGACACTTTCTGTCACACCCTCACCAATCCCACACCCCAAACTCCAAGGCATTCATTGGCCTCCTCTTGCACATGGTCTTCTGCTAAAATCTCTATCTGACTTTTGAATTTTCAGAGTGAACGTTCTAGAATTCTCAGAGTATTCTCTGAATCTGGAAAATCCTTAATTATCTATAATACAAATAGAGTCCTCCAAAATGTATCTTCTGCACACCTTTCCAAGATAATTTAATATAACTCCTATTCACACACTCCCTGTTATAGGAAAACTAGGGTACTTTCCCTGACTTGTGACATTTCATCTCCCGTATCCATATGTTTGTCAATGGACCTCTGTGTCTTGAATGCAGTCCTTCCTTCTATTTCCTAGAATCACTTGTTTCCTTCAAAATTCACTTTGTATGTCACTCCTCAATTGTTAATCCCCCCCACCACCACTCCCAATCTGAGCAAGCCTCAACTTCTTGGTGTTCTAGACAACTCTCTGACCATATGTGTTATAGAGAAGTTTCCTCATTTGGATGTTTTCTATGACCATGAAACCCACAGGTTCTGTCTCTGCTTTGTATACTTCATTTTTATATATCCATGTACATGTTGTATTCCCTTAACTAGCGTCTAATCTTCAGAGTCGATACTGTTTTGTTGTTGCTGTTTTGTCTTTGTATCCCCAGTGACTAGTACAATGCCATCACATAGCAGGCACTCAATAAACATTTGTTAACTTGAACTGAAGGAAGAGAATGTGGAAGAGGAACCAAATGGATAACCATTAGTAAGCAATATTCTGATCTCTATGATTTGACAAGTATGAGGTACAGAGGGACCATTCCTTCCCTTTTTCTGAACACACGGTCCAGATAAAGTGTATATACAGTGACATATTTTTTTTTTGCCTCTCTTTTTGGAGGGCAATTGGGGTTAAGTGACTTGCCCAAGGTCACATGGCTAGTATTTGTGTTAAGTGTCTGAGGTCAGATTTGAACTCAAGTCCTCCTAATTCCAGGGCCGGTACTCTATTCACTGTGCCACCTAGCTGCCTCTACATATTTTCTTGAGGTTGACTTCCCTCTTCCCTCTGATTTTAACATATGCTGTCTGCTATAATGATAGTAAATTACACACACCACACATACTGATTAACTATTTTTCTGCCTAGGTTTTCTTGTCTTTCTCTTCATATATCCTAGTGAAATCAACAAGCATTTATTAAGCACCTACTAGGTGTAAAGAATGTTTTCATAGCACTGCAGTGGGAATAAGATCAAGTTCATACTATTATTCTGACTAATAATAGGAAGAATAATAATCAAGTTCCTACTATTCAATCTTTGAAGTTTCTTTAGTATTAGGAAGGGAAAATGTAAGACTTTTTGATGGGATCCAGGAAGAGGAAGGTCCATGGAGTTCACTAGGACCTACATATTTATAAGACTGGAGAAAAAGGAAATGAATAATATCATGTGCTGAATACAAATCCAACAGGGTTGCTCTTTTAAAAAAATAGCCATGCTACTTCATAATGATGAAATATTGGATGAATATGAATGGATATTATACATACATAATGGGGATAGTATACATGCATTTTTTTTAGTAATAGATCATTAAAAAGTAGTGGTTATTTCTTTCAGGCCTTTTCAGTGGAAAAGCAAAAGCCAGGGGAAAAGAGAACAAGAAACAATAAATGGATTGCTGCTTACATGCTAATATGTCTCTAAGATTAATACAATGTACAGTCTAGCTTGCAAATGTGAATAAATCTGTTTTGAACTGCTTAAGAATAACATTGCATTCTGTTTCAAAATATTTTAAAAGATATGTACTGGAGACAGGATATGGTCCCTTTAAAAGAGCAAGCTGTGGGGTTAATGACAAAGCTATAAAACTACAGGGAATTTGTTCCGGCTAGTAAAAAAAATAAATTGTATGTTAGTTTGGAATTATCCGGTGAGAGAGGAACTAGAGGGTGAGTTTATAGGGCTGGCTACCAAGGAATTTACTTGATAGAAAAGGAATATGCTTTGAGGAGTTTTTTGGTTTGGGGGGAGGTTTTTTTTGTTTGGTTAGTTGTTTGCTTTATTTTTTTCTTTTTAATTAAGTTTTTCTGTAGACCAGTAAATTGGATTGTGATTCTTTTATTGTTGTTGATTTGCTTTTCCTTTAACAGGAAGTTGACTATTATAATAAAGAGATCACACTAAGGTGAATGTTTACAAAGAAAAAGGTACTTCATATCTTTTCATTGATAAATTATAAGGAAGTGGTTAAAGTCTTCCCTAGGTGGGCAAATAGAAGCTATATACAAGGGTTTAGATGCCAAAATTCCCTAAAACCCCATGTCTTATAATGTCCTACTTATCGCTTAAGTGCATGATAAGATTTTCTTTGAAAGATGGAATTTTCTTTTTTGTATATTTTATGTTACTAAATTTGCCACAATATTCCTCTCTTTCACTATCACAAAGTCATCATATATAAGGAATAATACAGGGTATCCCAATTTTAAGCCAGTAAAGTGTAATTTTTCTAAGCTTTTAAAGTAATAGTTTTTAAGTTACTTGAGTGTAAAGCTGTATAAATCTTTGAAGATGTCCTGCATTTTTACAGACAAGAAGGAAAAAAATATAAAAGAAGACAAGGGAAAAAAATGAGCATATTGATTTGTATATCAACAACAGTCTGAAAATATGTATAATGTACCACACTTGTGGAATTCTAACCTCTACAAAGGGGTGAGGTCAGGGTTTCATTGTACCATGCTTGCTTTTTATAAATTTGCAACATTCACTTTTCAAAGTTTTTGAGCTGTTTACATTGATACCATCAGACTAACTTCATTTTCTTTTTTGTTTTGTTTTTGTTTGTTTAAACTACACTGAGACTTTTTTTTTGCATCCCTTGTACAGAAAGTTATGGGATTTATCTAGTAATCCAACCAATTTTGATCCACCAAATTATATTATTATCCATCTCAAATGGATAATTTCCCTCTAATTCCATCACTTTTGACAGGAAAACTTCACTTTTTTAAAAAAAAAGACTACTTTATTTAATGTAGTAACACCTTGTTATCTCTGTTATCTATCCCTTATCTTTTGCTATTTTATTAATAGGCTAGGGAATCATTAAGCAGGGGGAAATCAATTGTGTGAGATTTTGTCCTAATTCCTTCAACTAAACTAGTAAGATGAAATATAAAAGAAATAAATATAATGTCCTGCATTTGAGTTTGAAAAATAAACTTTATAAATATAAAATACATTTTGGAGATAGTTGACTAGACAAATATTTGACTGGAAAAAGATCTGAAAATTTTTAATGAATTATAAGTTCAACATTAAATAACACTGTATGACAGGACATCAAAAAAATGCCAATCATATTTTAAAATTAATTAAAGAGGAAAACAAGTGGTTATACCTTATGGGTCCTCTGCCGTATTCAGGTAACATATGACATAATATAGCCAGTTCAGAGTGCCATGTTTTAGGAACAAGATAGTGACAATACAGAAATATTCTGAAAAGGGTGATAAAACTGAAACTGTTTGAGATGGGAATCAATTGGAGGAATTAGGGATACTTAGCTTGGAAAAGGGAAGTCCTCTGGGGACAAAATAACTATCTCCAAGTATTTGAAGCATTGTTTTGGGTGTCTAAGAGGAATTAGATTTGTGTGGCTTGTCCCCACAAGAAATAATTAGTAGTAGTTTTTGGAAGTTGCAGAGAGGAAAGGTTGTACTCCCAGGTCTTTACATTCCCAACAAACTTAATTCTATGATTCCATGAAGTGATTTTTCCAAGCTCCCAAAAGTGTAATGTCAGAACTAGAACCTACACTGTAGTTCCCAATGGTCAATGGAAAAATTTTATCCATTCTACCTTCTATTCTAGTGGTTGTTATGCTCTGATAGACATTATTTGCTCACTATTTTTCCTTTTGTGTAACTTTTAAGATAAAATTGCCTGTGGGAAAATGTTGAAAGATATTAATAACCACTTATTAATGACTTAATTTGATGCCATCCCAGAAGGGCAACCCTCTTAGACACTTGTCTGTTGAAAATGATTGATGTCTCAATGTCAGGGTAATATTGAAAAAGGTTTTCTAACCCTTCCCCTTACCATGCAGCAAAAGTTTGTACCAGAGTTCCAAGTATAGAGATTGAAAGGCAATATTAAGATCATACAGTCATAGATCATTAGAGCAAAGGGACATTGGCTATATCACTTAGTCTAACCTAATTTCAGAGATGAGAAAACTTAAGGTAGAGAAGGGTGAGTTTCTCAATCTCTCATGGCTAATCCCCCCTGCTCCTGATGCTTTTGATAAAGAAGTTTAATATCACAGGACTTTCCCACCTAACTGCGATCTCTAAATCACAAGGCTCTCATACCTAAACACAAAAACAAAGTAGATCAAAGGTAACAAATCAAATCTCTTCCATGATGTATTACAAACTTGGAATTACTTTCATATATTGGAATGCCATTCCTGAATAGTTTTATTTGAGAAACTATTCCCAAAGTTTCTAATTGTGTTTCAATTATTCAGAGGAAGGTTGGGGGAGGAATAACATCTACTACATGTTATTCCAGTAGCAAATATTGGAATAAGTAGTGGCCCCTGGGTCCCAGTTAAATCAACAGTAAAATAAGAAGGGTGAACTGGATAAATTCTAAACAACTTTAAACATATGACCTAAACATATTCATTTAATGAATGAAAAGCATGTCTCAGAAAATTATAGTAAGAAGCAGATGGAAGGTAGGATTTCAAAAAGTAGTTTAGGGCTTGATTAAAAAAAAAGAATATGAGGTGGCTAGGTGGCACAGTGAATAGAGCACTGGCCCTGGAGTCAGGAGAGCCTGAGTTCAAATCCAGTCTCAGACACTTAACAGAAAAAACTAGCAATGTGACCTTGGCCAAGTCACTTAACTCCAATTGCCCTGCCTTCCCCATCCAAAAAAACAAAAGACAATAATAATAGTATAAAATATTAACAATATTTTATATTTCTAGCATGCTTTATGGTTAGAAAACATTTTGCACACATAATTATTTTGATTATTATAAAGCGTCTATGATGACTGTATTACAAGTATCATCATAACAGTTCAGGAAATTATAGCTCTGATCCAGTAAATGACTTGTCCAAAGGTTATAGTGTCAGTCTATTTTTTTAAGGTGTTATTTTCTTCAGTCAGGCATTCTCATTTCTCTTCCCAATTTTTCCTCCACTTCTCTTACTTGATTTTCAAAATCCTTCTTGAGCTCCTCCATGGCCTGCAATCAGTTCATATTTTTCTTGGAAGCTTTTGATGCAGGAATTTTGACTTTGTTTTCTTCTTCTGGTTCCATATTTTAATCGTTTTTGTCCCCCCAAAAAGGATTCTATAGTCTTATTGTGCTTCCTCTGTTTATTCATCTTGCCAGCCAATGACTTGACTTTTGAGCTTTTTTCCATGTTACAACTCTGCTTCCAGAGTATAGAGAGCTATATCCCAAATTGCTGGGGTTTTCACAGTTGATGTCAGAGCTGTTGTCTGATATGTTGAGGGGTTCCTCTCTGGCACACTAGTGTTCATCACCCCAGGACCACCACCCAAGACTGCTACCCAGACACAAGCAGGTCAAAGCAAGAGTGATTACCCTCTGAATGGTTGCTTTGCCCCCCCTACCATCTGCAGGCCAAGAGCTCCAGAGGCAGCCATGAGGCATCAGCTGCAGCTGCCACATGGGTGTGCACCTCTCACTCTGAGGGCAGGGGTCAGACCCTGCTCTTCTCTCACCAAGTTCCAACAGAGCTCCCCACTTACCTTTTACTTTCCCTTTAGTGTTTATGGGTTGAGAAGTTTGGAAACCACCACAGCTGCAGGTGATTCATTCTCCTGAAGTCTGCTTGGGCTGGTCAGGACCACACAAGTTCTGGGCCTGTATGGTTCACATGGGATTGTGTTCGGCTCCCAGCCCAATGTGATAGACCCTTCCTGTTGGCTTTCCAAGCTGCCTTCTGTGGGAGGTTAGTTTGTCTTTGTCACTTTGTGGGTTCTATAGCTCTAAAATTTGTTTAGAGTCATTTTTTACAGGTATTAGAGGTGGTTGGAGCCTGGCTCAAGCAAGTTCCTGCTTGTACCCTTCCATCTTGGCTCCACTCCCCCAAGGTTATAGTGTCAAGTCAGGAAATTTGGATTCCACCTACAACTGTCTTGTGCAGATTTTAGTTCAAAGAAATTTCCTTCCATAAATATCAACTACTTATAGTCATCCATAACTAATTCCAGGATTTGGCATGGAGGTAAATAAACTGTGTAAGCATTGGGAAAGGGAGGAGATATAATTTGGGGAAAATGTACAGGTCTTTATATTTGGGAACTTTCTTCAACTACTCAGAAGGGAAAATAATAGAGAGAGGTAGGCTTGTTTTTTTTTTCTTTTGATATTAAAGCAAAACAAATGGAGAACAACTGTGTCCCAGAAATAAAGAGGAAAAAGACTAGGAAGGATTTTGTTTGCTTATTTATTTTAAATGCAGAGTTTTATCAATCTTAAAAGTCCTCTTCTTTTCTTTAAGCAGAGTACAATTTTCTGACTCCAAAGGAATTGAGATGAGTTTGTAAGTTAGTAATATTATGAGAAAATAAGAATAAAGTTAAAATAAAATACTGAGACCAAAACAGGTATTTAAAAATTATATTATCTAAACCTCTCATTGTAGGAAGAAAAACAAGTTACAAAATGATAAATGATTATTCATAACCACATAACTAGTTATTGGCAGAACTTCAATAGCAACCTGAATCTGCTGACACCTGACCATGTTCTTCTGAGCATTATACTTCCTCTGTTAAGCAGATATTATAACAGTTTAAATTCAGTGAGAACTAGAGAGAACATACCCTAGTAAGTGTCTATTTCTCATGTTTTCTACATATTCTATATGTGCTTGAATTTGTCAGGTAAGTGAAAAGAGCAAATCATAAGTTTAATTATCTTCATAAAGTTATACAATTGAAATTAGGTTACAATTAATAATGTTTCTTCAGGAAGAGACAGATATACTGAAAACTGAGAACAAGCAGAAATGAAACTGAATATTTTAGCAACTATATCTAACAAATAACTGATTATTGACATGCAAATTATTTGAAAATCAGTTTATTATGTATATTCAAATCACTGACTGATTAGCACAAAGATCAAAAGAAAAAGCAATTTACAGGAAAGAGTAAAGATAAGAATTCATTGCCTTTAATTATGACACCCTAAATCCAACCTCTTTGCAAATAACCTGTTAAGAAAGAAAAGCAGGATAAAAGTAAAGACATGAACTCTAGTCACCCAAATTTCTGAGATATTTACCTTATATGAAATAATCACAGCAAAAAACAAGAAGTTCTCAGACCTTTTGCTGTCAATAAACACTTACTAAATTAAAAAAAAATAGCCAATATAACACTTTCCATCTACCTCTTTTCTTGATCTGAACTCTATAGAACAAGATGCCTCTCCCATAATAAACTTATCACCAGAAATTCCATATTCCTCCTCACCTCACCCTATGATACTCAATATCTCCCCAGCCTTCTAAATCTCCTCTCCTCTCTTACTAGAGAGCTGAAGGGTACGGCACTAAATTCCACTGTACCTCACTCCAATTTCTATCTGTAGCTTTGCTTGGTTTGAACTCCATAGAACAAGATGTGTCTATGCCAAGTATCCCCTGTTGTCCTCCTCAGCCCCTTTCAGCTTCCTTTTATGTGTTGTCTTCCTCCATTAGACTGTAAATTCATTGAGTGAAAGGACTGTCTTTCTTTTCCTTAATTGTATCCCCAGTATTTAGCACAGTGCCTGAAACATAGAAAGCACTTAATAAATGTTTATTAAACTAAAATAATTAAATTTAGAAGATAAATTCATTTGTAAGTGTTAGAAGAGAATGATGGTAGATTATTGAATCACTTCAAAGAAAACAGATTGAAATGCTAGATAAACAAGACTGTCAAAAGCTTGACCCAACTAAGTCATATCATACTCAAAGTGTTTATAAATATAATTGAAGAGAACAGATTGATATGAAATGGAACAGATGTGCCAATGTTTCCTTGGCAATCTATTATCATCACTGATGAAACTGTCACTTCAGTACTCAATGAGTTTTAGCAAAACTAAAATAACAAAAGAAACAGAAAAGAAAGAAAATAAAAACAAAATAATATTTGAAAGAGCAGCAAGACTTCTAACTAAGCACGGGTATGGGAAATTATGCTGAAACTGACACATTTTGAAAGGCATTTAGGGATCAGTTTTCAAGATACTTCAAAGAAAAGTTCCAAAAGAATTAATTACAAAAAAGAAAAGTAGTATCAGTAGGGCATATGACTGTTTTTTATGTAATCTATAAAGCCTTGAGACAATGGTCTATGTACACATGGAACCTATTGAAAGTATCCTTGATGAAAATATCAAAAAGGAGCAGGCAGACTTTGGGGAACAGATATCAACCAGGGAGATATATGTATATATATA
>NW_027185597.1:2251173-2297696 GCF_028583685.1 Petaurus breviceps papuanus | reverse complement strand
GACTTTGGGGAACAGATATCAACCAGGGAGATATATGTATATATATACAGAGACAGAGACAGAGAGAGACAGAGAGAGAGAGAGAGAGAGACAGAGAGACAGAGAGACAGAGAGAGAGACAGAGAGAGAGAGACAGAGAGAGAGACAGAGAGAGACAGAGAGAGAGAGAGAGAGAGAGAGAGAGAGAGAGACAGAGAGAGAGAGACAAAGACAGAGAGAGACAGAGAGAGAGAGAGAGACAGAGAGAGAGACAGAGAGAGAGAGACAGAGAGAGAGAGACAGAGACAGAGAGAGAGAGAGACAGAGAGAGAGAGACAGAGAGAGACAGAGACAGAGACAGAGACAGAGAGAGAGAGATTTTTTTGGAGGGGGGAAGGCAAGGCAATTAGGTGACTTGCCCAAAGTCACACAGCTAGTAAATGTGTCAAGTGTCTGAGACTGGATTTGAACTCAGGTCCTCCTCACTGCAGGGCTGGTGCTCTATTCACTGCATCACCTACCTGCCCTGGAAGATATATTCTTGCTAAAAGTATTTACTACTGTCATGGAGAATGTGTTACATAGAGACCAGATGAAAGGTGGATTTCTTATAGACAATGAACTTCTCCATATACTCCCTTTTGCAGGGGACATGTTGATTAAAATAAGAGCTAGAACATTACACAGAATCTCAGGAAGATTCACCTCCAGATGATATAATTGACAATGTTTAAAAGAAACGTTAAAAGGGGAAAGGGGGAGGAAGTAAATGAGAATTTATGTTCCCAGATTATGACCTTTAGCATGATGGTTAGCCAAATGCTTTATTAGTACATATCTATCTGAAAGGCCATCTAATTGGACGATAAATTAGACCTGGAAATCAATGGAAGGCAGGGAGAAGGCTAGATTTATTTATTTTTTGTTTTTTGAGAAATGTTACACTGCACTAAAGTTACTCTCGTTCCCTGAAGCCCTTCTTTTTATTACCAAGAGTCTCATGGTGGTGCTCTAGGACAGTCATGGAACTTAATGATCACAGAAAAATCATGATTCGGGGTTGATCCAAAGTAAGTACAAAAATCCTTAGTGTATTTAAGAAGTTATATTTCTGATGATAACTGAGGCACAAGAAATAGTGTTAAAGACATCTTCAATGACATGTGAGAAAAATAAAGGTGGCCCTCTCATATAATAAGCATATTGTTATACATGAAATAGCAATACATTCAGAGAAAATCATATGGCGTATAGGGTAGTTCCTCTATGTAACATTTTAGAAAGAAAGAGACAGAAATTATATAGACTAAAAAATTAGTGCTTTTTCATTCTAATTAGAGATTTCTGATAACATTAAGAATAATTAGAAGTATACATATATGTATATATATATATATATATATATATAAACTATTTTGACTAGATTATATTCTGTCTGTATCCTCAGTTATTCCTACCTGGGAATTATTGCTGTTTATTGAAGGTATAAGCCAAAATCCAAGATACTAACTATTGGCAGCTACGAGAAGTTCAGATTTAATACTCAAAAGGAAAGAATGGTCTTTAAGATTTACTTCAAAACTTCAACTTTCTTTAAGGATGGAAAATATTCTATTTTGATAAAAATAAAGCCATCACCTTTGGATAGTAACACTTCTGTTCCAATGTAGTATAGAGGAAACAGACATGGAATTCAAGAAAATAAATGTGGAAAGAGCAGCAGGACCCAGCTAAACACATAGGAGGGAAAGACACACTAAAGGCAGCATGATATTCAATGATACTCAAAGATCAGTTTTTAAGAATCTGTTGAGAAAAGCATCACAAAGAGAATAAATTGCCTGTAAAATGTAAATGCTGTATTTGTGTAAGTTTTAATAGTAAAATCTTTATATAATGAAATGTGTTTTTTTAAGTTTTCATCAGAAAAACATATCAGAACAACCATACCCTAGCTATTTTCAAATCCTTCTATTTTATGGGCATGCATGAGAATGTAATCCACAAACCAGTATATCTGTCTGATCTTAACACTGTAAAGCACTCCTTATACTACACATGAGAACTTATACTTTCCATAGTTTCTACAGTTTGTCAAGAGATTTTTGTCAAAGTTAATAATCTATTTCACCTGATTGACAGCTACACAGAAGTCAGTGGTTCCTTCATTTATAATTGGTACAAAATTTCAAATGCACTTTTGGATTTATTGGTATTCCCTATGCGGTTACAACAAATCAGTGGGTGGTTAAAGATTATTTATTAGAAAGCAAACAGTTTCTGTGGTAGAATTTTAAAGCACAAAACAGTCTTGATTGTTTATGCAAATGAAAGGGAGAATTTGTAAGAATACTTTAATCAAAAAGTCAAAATGGCATATAGGAAGGAAAGCATGAAATCAGGTTATTATAGAACCTAAATTCTATTCTTACATCTATTTTTGACCAATTGTCTCACAACAAGCAAGTCACCTAGCAGCCTAGGATATTTATAACTAGAAGAGATCCTAAGGATCAACTATTCCTGTCTAGTATATCATAATTCTGTAAAGATAGAGATTAGTTTTTATTCAGATATCCAATTGTTATCCCAGTGCCTTGAACAAAATAGGTGCTCAATAAAATTTTGTTGAATTGAAATGTAGCACAATATTCTTTTTTTTGCAAATGAAAAATGAATGAAGTGTAAAGTAATTATCACTACCTCATACATCTTATTGGTAGCAGAGTGCAACGTGTACAGAACAAAGATGGCAAGGTGATATAGATTTTAATCTCCCCTTTCCACTAAATACCTGTATGACTTTGTCCAAGTCACTTCAGTTTTGTGGGCTTTCACTTGCTCACCTTCAAAATTCACTATTTGCCTCCTATTTTAAAATAAATGGGATAAAAATGTGCAATTGTACAAATGTAAAACTCCATATAAATAGAAGATATAATCTATGTCTAGCAAACTCAGCACAATGTAGTGCATGGAATGCTAAATTTGAAATCAGGGAAATAGGTTCAAATCCACCTCTGATTCTTACCAGTTGCATGACCCTAGCAAGTTATTGTAGCAGCAAGTACCCTAGCATACCCAGGATGGCTGCTAGCACAGGTTCTTTGATCTACTTTTTTTTAAGGAAAGCAACCCAAAAAAGGGTTAACAATCTTATTTTAATCAAACATATATAATTTACCTAGTTCAGGGGGAAAAGTTAGCTCCCTGAACTTCAGAGAATACAAACAGAAGTTACAAGCAGACGAAAATAGAGATAGAGAAAATAATACAATTCAGAAGACAGGGCTTCTAGCTGTCTAACCATTACATCCATACCTAGTTAGTCACCAGAGAGAGAAGCACCAGCATCTGGGGTTTCAAAGCTGGGGGTTCAATGGCTGCCCAGAATCTCATCTGGCCAAATCACACAACTCTTCCTATGAGTGAGCCCCAAAGCAAAACCTCAACTCAGGGTATATATAACCTTCTCCAAGGTCAGAGAATATCACAACTCTCATGACCCACTGTCCAATCACAAAGTAACAAGGTGTGGGCATACCTGAAAAACAAACCTTCCACCACAGGCTCCATGTGACCACATTCAGCCTATTAGGGAGCAGTGTATATTTTCAAATCAGAGAAGGTTCTCAAATTCATTTAAGCCTATCAAGGGACTAAGGAGCAGGAAAGATCTTCAAATAACCATTACCTTTACATTTATTAAACCTTTACATGCCTCAGACTATTACCTAGATATTAAGCCCTAAAAGTCACAGATAGTTTGTGATATGCCAAAATGGTAGGAGTTTCTCATATTACCTTTTTCACAGATTCTTCCAATAGGCATAACTCTTCTTAGGCAGACATATCTACCACTGGGCCTACCTCTACAAACTGAATGGTATCTACTGTCATTAACTGCAAGGAGTGAAGTTCAACGTGTACAAGGGGGTTAGAATGAGAAAGGGGTAGGGAAGTGCTTAAGATATGAACCCAGAAAACACCTTCTTACATAGTGATGATTCTCAATTTAGTAAAAACTATTGTTAGTATGAAATTATACAGTTGGTATATTTTACCCTAACCCCTTGTCGTGCATCATTGCATTTATTCATTAACAAATAATCTCCTAGGTTTAGATGAAATGAAATTCTAGACAATTACAGAACTAGAATGTTGACTGTAGATTGTTCAACTCAGAGACATTTAATTTCCATCTCAGTTGTCTCTAGAGTTTCAAGAACTACTTTTGAAATCTAAATGGCACCAGCTTTTCTTCCTTCATGGTGAAATGTGGAAATAAATAGCAATGGGCAGTGAATAAAAACAGCATCTACCAAACTTCTCAAATGGAAAAGATTACATCTGTGATGCTTATTAGCACATCAAGGAAAGTCACCTCTTTAAAAGTTGACCAATTCTAATTGTAGAAGGCTTTATGAGATTTCTTTTGTACTGCAGGTGTCATATACATCTTTCTTTTTGACCTCATTCTGGCAAATTATATTGGAGAGAGGAATAAATAACGCCCCTGTACATTGATTTATGTGAACTCTGGAGAAATAGTTCTATCAACAAATTCCAGTAAATCTCCAGGCCCTGGTCACTAGATCAAAGGTGGCTGTATCTTATTATCTGTCATCAAGCCAAACCAGAGACTGATGACAGGAAGGCCCACTTCCTTAACATCATCACTTCAATGGAGTTCAATATTCTTTCATCCCTATGGATCTGTATTCAAATATCATACACAATTGTCTGCCAAAAGTCAGCCAACTGCTTATTTCAGGAACCTGGATCTAGAAAGCAGAGTGAAACATGTGAGGATGAGCAGCTACAAAAACAAGGCCTCTACAGCTTTAGGCAAAAAACCCTGAAGCTAACTCCAGGCTCTATTTAGAATAGATGCCACTCTTCCACACAACATACTGGTCTTGCTCTTTCTCTTCTTTGGTAATGGTTTCAACCACTGTTTCTTTAGCTACAATTTTGGTATCTCCAAAATGACAAGACTGTAATCTTACTTGTGCCTTCTTGCCCTGACTGCCTTCATCTGTTGGGACACATCTAGAAGAAAAATTCCTGCTTACTTCTACATTGAACCTTATTCCACATCTACACAAAATATTAAAGACATTCTCTTAGCTGGAGAAATCAAGGAAGTTTAAGATAGAGAGCAGCACAATCTGAAATTCTATTCAATTATTACTTATTCACAAGTACTACCCAAGCTCCATAGGAGATATCAAAACAGTACTTTACATATTCCCTTCTATCAAACTAAAATCTTTCTGGGCAACATTTATACCAGTGAAACATTCAATGGCAATACAAGGCAAAATGTGATGAAGAAATAAAAGAACATACTAGGTACAAGGTACACAAAGGTACTAGACAGATCCAGGAAGAGAAAGGTCAGTTCAGGATAGGATTCTGGGAAGGTTTGCTAGCAGAATAGGTAAGTAGAGAAGAGATAGGGAATTATGAGTAAAGAGAACAGCATGCTAGTAGACACATAAGTTGGAAATAAGGATGGTAGTAAGAGCACAGTGAGAAAATTAGTTGGATTAGAACTATAATAAACTATCTGCAGTTCACTTGAGACAGATTAGGGAAATAAAATGAAAGAATTAGGTAACTATTCCAAAAGTGAAGGCATTTCCTAGTTTTCAACCAGCATGAATTATTATTCATCCTAACTGGTCCCTCTGTCTTTAGTAATTTGTCAAGAAACTACTGTTCACATTCTGTTCTGTTTGAATGTACTTCAAATATTCAGCAGAAAAGAGTCGTGGTCTTTTAAGATGAAAATCTGTAGCAGAGGCAAGACCATGCAAAAAAAATGCAAACAAATCTGCTAGGACAGCAAATATATGATAGTCTTTGGTAACTTAAGGCAAACAAACTGTCTTTAAAGGGCAGGTACTTAGAACAGAAAATTCAAGATAACTACATAGTTTTCTCCTGTCTAGAAAAGGTTTATTACTGATTTATCACTAACTAGAGTCAGGAAGTTCCCTGCCTATGTGTAGCAGAAGAATTGATTTTCTGAATGCAGATTGAAGCCTGGTTGAAGGTGATAGATTAAAAGTGAATGTCCTCAGAAAGAATCCCTACGTGTACTAGATTAATCTGAGAGAGCTGGGAGCTCAGGAGTGAGCCAGAAATATCAGCCTAAAGAGAACAAGCAGAAATAGAAACCTAAGCTGATTGGAGGAGATACTTTAAGATGCAGACTTAAAAGAAGTATAGGTAGAGAAATAAGAAACATCAGAATGGAGCAGAAAAGCATCAAAACTAGAAACTGTAAGACAGTACAGAAAGTTAGGTTATTGTGGAAACATCCTGAAAATGAGTACCATTACTCATTTATTTTTGAATAAGTAATGTAAAACAAATCTTATTTCCTTTCTTAGCAGGATAATTAGAATATAGACAAAATAGATCTCAAATCCAGCAAAGCATTTGTCAAAGTTTCTCCTCCTTTCCTTGTGGACAAGATGGAAAAATGTGGACTAAGCAATAGCCAAGTTAGATGGATTCAAGATTGGTTGAATGACAGAAAGAAATAAGCAATCAATAATAGGTCAACTTGGATGGATATCTCCAATGGAGTTCTCCAGAAATATGTCTTTAACCATAAGTTCAATATTTTTGAACATAGTCAACATTTTTATCAGAATGAGGACATGTTCATCAACTTGACAGGTAGCATAGAGTTAGTAGGGAAACTAACACGTTAGAATAAGGAGTCTGGATCCAAAAGGATTTTGACAGGTTATGAAGATGGACCAAGTTATATGAGATGAAATTTATCAATGATCAATTTAAAGTTTTATACTTGGGTAGAACAAAATAGTAGAGGATGAGAGATATTTTACTAGTTAAACATTCCTGCAAAAAAAAATAATAATGTATGAAAGCTTAAAGTGACTCAACAGTTTGACAGAGCAGCCAAAAAATGTCAATGCTGTTATCAAGAGAGTAAAAAAATGTCCATAATGAGGTAGTTGATTGTTCCTTTTTCAGATCATATCTGGAATATTTAACTGAGTTCTCAGTGACACATTTTAGGGGGGAAATGTCAACAGGCTAGAGGTTATTCAGTATATGATGATGGTGAAGGAATTGGAAATGTTCAGCCTATAAGACAGGAAAAAAAGACTGTGGATATGATAGCTCTGTTTAGTTGCTTTAAAAGTTTGTACATAGGAGAACAATAAGACTAGCTTTGTTTGACCTCTTAAAACAGAATTATAAATATGGAGGGTTGTAAAGTTACAGAGAAGCAAATTTTATCCTGACATAGTGTGGGGGTAGGGGAACTAAATGTTAGAACTGTTCAAAAGCAGAATGGGATTCCTTTGGAAACAATGAATTATCTCTAGCTGGAAATTTTCAAGTAATGGATAACTGACGACCTGTCAGTGATGTCATAGAAAGGATTTTTCTCTGGAACCTGAGGTCCCATTCGATGCTGGGGTTGGGTTCTTTTCTTGGGACTAGAAATAAAATAGAACTGAAGTAAGTAGCAAATAGCAAGAGTTGAAATAAAGATATTCGACTATATTTACATTTCTTTCTAAATTGTTATCTTTCCTAAAATGCACATGTGAAAATGTTAGTAATTGATAATGATTTATTATTTTAACCAAGTTCTTATTTATAAAATAGTATACGACTACAGTGAACACTAATCCATGCTCCAGGGAAAATCTATCTTATTCAGAACACAGCCACATGTAATCATCACTGTGTATGTGTATACACACATACATATGCATATCTTTGAATGTATGTATTTATAAAAATACATATATACACGTGACTATGCCTCTGTATGTATACATATATATACACATATATATGTGTGTGTGTGTGGATGTATACATATACATACACCCACTTCTTTGTTCAACACCTTTGATTAGGCTATTTACCACCTGGAATTCCTTTGATTCATTCATTCTCAAAAAAACAGTCTCAACTTTGACAAGATCCTTCTTACTAACCACACTATATCATGATCACTTCCTTAGTACAATAGTCCTCAATATCCATGTATATAGTTTCTATTCAGGCCATCCAGTACAAGTCCTATTAAAAAAAAAAACAGGACAATGAGGAAGCTGTTCAAGAATCCCTACATTTAAGGGACTGATTTTTGGAGCATAATTTAGTGAGGGAGCTAGTCAGTTCATGTCTTTGACTATCCAAGCCTAAGGGAAATGAAATTGATTTCTTTTTTTAAGAATTATTCATTGTTGACTGCTGGATGAATGAGTGAATCACAATTTCAAGGGAGAAAAAGTAAAAGAGATGAGCCAGAACCAGTTCAATGAACTCCTAAAGAATCCAGGAAAGGCAAAGTTGTTGCAGAGAAGACATGGAATGAATACTAGTCAAAAATCACAGAAACTTCATTGTAGTTATCATCAAGGCTCACTTATTCTCCTCTTTAGCACTTTCCTCTAAATATTACATGGAGAGAATAAAACGTGTAGGAAACACATTTATAAGCCAAAGAGTAGTAACTAAAATATAATAGGACTTTAATAAATGTTCAATGAATTGATAGATGGTACAGGAAACTGGAGGCAATGGGATAGGGGCTACCTTTAGGGGACACATCATTCATTTATTACAATTGTTCTGTAACATTTATTTAGTGCTAGAAGACTAACAAATTCAGAGATTTATGTTTCCTTCCCTCAGGGTAGTTCTAGGATAGTTCAAAGACTATCATGGAAGACAATGAATATGGAAATAATTTTCATACAAAATGATAGGGATTGTTCTTAGTTTTCATATCACCAGGGCCTACAACACATAAAAGCATTTAATAAAAAATTTATTGATTGCTTGATTGAATAAGATGCTTTGAGAAAGTACTATAGGGAGAAATCAATTTCTTCTGGGGGATCAAGACCAACTTCATGGAAAGGGTGACATAATAAGCTGTACCTTGAACCATGGGTAGAATTTAATAGAAAGATGTTGGATAAAAGAATTCTGGACACAGGGAATGCTGTAACCCAAGACATAGAGGTAGGGAAGTGAGAAATCCTTGCCTGGAGGTTAGTCCATATTAAGTGAGATGACACTAAACATACAGGTTGCAGATTGGTCACAGATAGTGGAGGCCCTAGAATGTTAAGCTAAATTTCATAGTCTTTAGAGTTAGGAGTTATTTTAGGAACAATCTAGTTCAAATCCTTAATTTTACAGAAGATGAAAATAAGGTGAAAGAAGTAAAGAGACTTGTCAGAAACAACATCACTAATAAATGATAGTGCTGAGAATCAAACTCATGTCTTCTGGTATGAAACAGTACTCTTTCCTCTACTGTTTATGCAAAACCAACACTTGGACCATGAGCACCTAATTTAGGCAGAATGTCCTCAGTACCAGCTAGGAGCTAGAGTACATACAAATTTAGATATCCTTAGTCTCTGGGGAAGAGTTCTTACAACTAAGGACAACATATTTGAGTTCTGAGTATTTGCTTCTAAGCCAGTTCATATGAGAGTGCTCAGAGAAAGAAGAGATGTGTCTTCTCTTGGTGATTAAGAATGAACTGTTATAGATGAGAAATTCAGTTGTACAGCTGGATGGTCTAGACAAATGAGGCAATTAGGTAGTAGCAATAAGGCATTCGATTATCAAACACATAGCTGAGTCTGTGAAAATGGTGAAAACTACATCATGACATGTATCCATTGCAAAGGTGGTGGTCAGGAGGTTTGTAAAGCCATGAATGAGCATATGTATATATGCATGTATATTTAATATACATATACATATATATATACACATATATGTGTATACTTACTAAAGGCAGAGAGTAGTATAAAAGGAAAGGTTCTGGAGTTCATATTTACATTGTGATACCAAAAACAAACATAAGGCCTCCAGATTGACATACTCAAAGATACTGCCAAAGGAGTATAGAAAAAAAAATGCCCTAAAATTTCATGTGGATTCACCATTCACAATGGCACAAACATCTCTCATGTTGGGTAATTGACCTGGTCCAAAATGGCACTTGTAGAACAAGAAATATAATTAAATTTCTGAGAAAGCTAGTAACCACAAAGAAGCAATAGTCAGATTATTGGAGCATCACAAGAGCTATAAGTTAGAAATTTAAGTGTTTTTTTAAGGAAAGTTGGCCACCAAGAGATTTTTTTTCTTTCCTCTTTTTTTTTTGGAAAGTGACAGTGATAAGGACAGAACTTACAGTTTCATTGCTGTAGAACTCACAAGTGAGCAAACTCCCTCTACCAATGCAGTTTACCTTTTTTTTTTTTCAAATTGTAGTCTTAGAGAGTTGCCTAAAGCAGAAGTCTCAAATACATTGTCCCTGGCTAAACACTGCCCTGTACTGCTGCTGAGTGTAGGTAGAACCAGACTAAAATGTAATTGGGAAATATTTAACAATAACAAAAAAAAAATCCAACAAAACATAAAAAAACATTGATATGTCACTTTCTAACTCAATATGCTGTTGCAGGGATGCTTATGTATTGTGTAATGGCCCCATTTCTATTTGGGTTTGACACCAGTGGCCTAGAACACTGAGAAATTTCCCCACTATTTACAGTCATTGTTAGAAGCTGGACTGAACTCAGTTCCTCCTGGTTTCCAGAATTGCTTTCTGAAATGACAGAAACTAGTAAAACCAATATAACTATACATTAATTCTGGAAAGGAATTGAATTGTTTTCAGGGCTTAAAAAACAGGGATCCTATGTTTTAAGGAGAATGAAAAAAACTAATAAAATATAAGAGGCTAAACATCTGGAAGATGGTAGGACAGACATATAGAAGAGAATGTGGCAATGTGTGTGAAGAACACCCAAGTAAAAATCACCTAAAATTATATTTGACTAGGAAAATTCTATAAATTTCTATCCACAAATTTTTATTTAATAAAAATGTGTGAATATGATTCTCCACTCACATCCTCTTTCAGTTCCTCTTTAAGAGATCTACTGTTAAGACCTGCTCTGATGAACTGCTTTGAAAGGGGGCTCAAAATTTTAAAGATTCTGAAATTCTCATTTTTTAGGAATTCAAGGATTCCTAATTATTACTCTTTTGCTAGTTTCCAAATTTTAAAAAAATAATTACTTAAATGACATTTCATTTTTTCTCTCCTTAACAGACACATTATCATCTTTCCTTTTCTAAAATTAGACAATGGGGACAGAGCCAAGATGGTGGAGAAAAGGGAGGACACCCCTGAGCTCTTCCCTAATCCCTCCAAAGACATTTAAATAATGCCCTAAAATAAAATCTGGAGAGCCATAATCCACAAAAGGCTCACTATCAGGGTAGTTAGAAGGAGTGTATATAGACAAATGAAATAGCTGTGAGTTGAATATGATGGGATGATATCTTAAAAAAAAAATTTAGGGGTGACAAAGAGGAATGCACTGGGAGAAAGTGAAAGGGAGAGGTAGAATACAGTAAATTTAGTATAGAGTAAATTATCTCATATAAAAGAGACAAGAAAGAGTGTTTACAGTGGAAGAGAAGATAGAGGAGGCAGTGGGAAACACTTGAACCTTACTCTCATCAGAACTGTCTCAAAGAGGGAATAGCATACACTCTCAATTGGGTATAGAAATCTATCTTACTCTATAGGAAAGTAATAGGGGAAGGGGATGATAGAAGATGGGGTGCTGATAGAAGGCAGGGTGTATTGGAGGGAGACAATAGTCAGAAGCAAAACAATCTTGAGGAGGGACAGGGTGAAAAGAGAGAGAGAACAGAATAAATGGGGAGGAGGAAATATAATGGAAGGAAATACAGTCAGCAATCATAACTGTGAAAAAAATGAAGCAAGTTTCTCTGATAAAGGCTTCATCTCTCAAATATGTAGAGAAATGAGTCAAATTTATAAAAATAAGAGCCATTCCCTGATTGATAAATGATCAAAAAATATGAAGTCAGTTTTCAAATGAAGTAATCAAATCTATCTATAGCCACATGAAAAGGTGCTCTAAATCACTACTGATTGGAGAAATGCAAATTAAAACATGTATGTATGTATGTATTTTTCTGCCCCTCTTGTTAGCATGTTAAATCCAATCAGGTTGAGATCATTAATACAGTGTGGTTCATGCAAGGATATTCCAAATTTAGCTCTTTTTCATTACTCAGAGCACTCTGATGTTTTTATTTTCCCTATGAATTCTATTTTTTCTTGTTCTAGTTATCAGTTATATGTCCTTCTCAAAAACCTTGTCTCTTCATCCTATCTTAATATATTCTGCAAAAGTGAAAGTTACAGTTTAGAAATATAAAAATTAAAGCTAAAATCATCCTGACCTGGATTAATTCTGTACCTTCCCCAATAAACTTTCAATTTCATCATCATAGTGAAGTAATTTCCAGTATCATCATATTGCCATACTTCACTATTTCAAGGATTCTTGATTTTCTTGTAGTGGGTAGTCACTCCACCAAAACTGGTTACATCTCTTCGTGCACTAATGTACTACCTTTAGGAATTACTGGTGACCAAAATCCACCATCTTGCGGTCAACCTTTTACCATCTCTAAAATTAACTCAATTCAACCTTGCACTTCTGTATCAATATTTGGAGACTTACCAGCTTGGTATCAAGTACTGATTCAGCTGAAAAAATCTTGTGAACCTGTGGTTCCCTTTATGCGACGAAGAGGTATGATAGTCATTTTGGTAAGTTATGGGCTATCTGCCTTGAAGGAGGTCCCAATTCACTAAAGATGCTTCAAATTCTATTTCTTCCCATGAAATCCTAGGTTAAATTTATTTAGAGGGGAGTGACTCTTAGAGAATATGACACCTGGACTTGTTCGGTCACATGGAAATGACAGACTGTAGAGAAATCATATCCCTATCCTGCAGATATTGGTACTGGCACAAGGCCATGGTCACTACAGTCTAGTGACAGCTTTGACTATAGAATAACACTTAACTTATTAAGAAGAATAGGAAATGAAATAAAAACTATATGGCTATCTTAAAAAAATACCATTGAGAACTGCAAAAGCAGAAGATACCTCTACCAAGAACTCAGGTGAGGAGAGGAGTCCTCAAAGTATGATGGATAGAAGAAACTGAGCAAGGTAAAAAGAATCTGATCATAATCCTGCTACAGAAACCTCCAATATAGTTTTTTTTTAGAAATTATCATGGTACTTTGAACAGGATAGTGACAGAAGTATCACTTTAAAATACTATAATATCCCCCAAAACTCTAAATAACTTTTAAATAGATGTGGTAATGTTAAATCCTGGTCATACCAAGAGATAACTCCCCTGCCACTCCTCAAAATAAAAAAAGTTTCTACTTATTGATCTGGCCATATCATGTACATAGTTTTTCTTTTGTTTTGTTTTAATAAAGTTTCCTTTATGAAGAAAGTAATAAAATTTAGTAAAGTTATACTTTTTTGATGGAAGTGATAAAGGAAATACAAAGCTAATAATAAAAAGCACTTTTCAAGGACTCTTTCTGTAGAAGTTGAGAAATACTAACTCTTTACTCTGAAACTAAAATGTCCTTCGCTGTCCATCTCTTACTAATTCGGGGTACTTCCCTAGGAAGCCTTTAAAAAGAGGTTTCACCTCTTTGAGATATTCTATGAGCGTGTGTTAGAACATATAATTTTAATAATGGCTGGTAGCTTGAATTACCCCTGCTGCTCCATTTTTCAAAGAAAGAAACTTGAGTCCAAGAAAGGTGAAGTGAACTACCTAAGGGCATTCAGCAACTTGGTATTGGAGTTGGGCCTTGGTCTCAGTAAGCCCAGTAAGTCTTTCATTCAAAATATAATTCAATCTATTTCATATGAAATTCTCCCTCTCCTAAAACTTTTTGTTGTCTAAGGTTGCCTGTATGTTACTTCCTCTTTGACAAGATTTAGACCCTTGAGGGTAGAGATATGTCTTATACTTCTTTTGTATTCATCATTGCAACTGTTAGAGTGCTAAGCATGTAAAAGATGCTCGATCAATATTTGTTGAATTTAATTGAAATTGACAAGTAGTAGAATATTGTGATTAAAAACGGAAAGTGTGAATGGAAGAACTAAATGTCATTGCTCTTCAAAGTCTCAATTTAAACCTTGGCTGTTGGATTTAGCAACATTTAGTCATATTATTTTCATATGCTTCCTATGGGACTAAAAGAACTTTAGGTGTCATGAAGAAAAATGCCCCCTCTAATAATGAAGAACTATGGAATGTAGTTCACTTGACTGATTGTCCCTTATGGCTTGTATACCAAGGCAGCTTGAAAAAAAAAATAGAATGACTGCCAAATATGACTTTCAAATCAAGGACACTTTCATTTTGAGCTCAATCAATTATTTCAAATTCACCTCAATGTTATAGCTTATTCTGATGAAGAAAGGAAACATTGAGGCACAGAGAATAACTTTTAGATGTAAGGGAATTTAGTTACTTTCATTATATGGATAAGGAAACTAGGGACCAAATACATTAAATGAGAGGCTGTGTGGCATAGTAGAAAAATAATGGATTTAGAAACAAAAGATTGATGTTTGATTGCAGAGCATAGTACTTATTAGCTGCATGACCCTGAGGAAGTCATTTAATGTCTCTGTTTCGGGTTCCTTAAGTATATAATGAAAACAATTTTACTTCCACAAAACCTACTATAATGCCTCACCATGGCATTGAAATGACCCTGATTTCTTACAAGTTACACCAGCAGAGCAGAAGCTTTGAAATGATAGACCATCTTATGAAGGGTTTAGGGTATTATACAAGCAACCTGTGTCTGCTTTCTGGAGGATAGTGTCGAAAAAAAGAGATAGGATCATCACCAGTAGACTAACTACATGGTGATGAAGTCCTTGTATGTGTTCCAGGGGTGGGGAACTTGGCGTTGAGGTCACACATGGCCCTCTAGGTACTCAACTGCAACCTTCTGTATCCAAACTTCACCAAAAAAAATCTCCACAATAAAAGGATTTGTTCTGTAAAACTTGGATGCAGTCAAAAGATTGCACCCAAGGGCCTAGAAGGCCATATGTGATCTGGAGAACACAGGCTCCTCACCCCTGTTTTAAGCCATGAAACAAAGAGAAATACAAAATTGTTTCCAATTCTCTGAATCCCTCTTCTGCAGTTAAATTGGGAAAATGGAAAATAGAGAAAAGGGAGAAGGTGGTGTTAAGACTCACAGTTTTCAGATTGTCTGTAAATATTAATTTAACTATTGGCACTCTAAATGTGAGATCCTTGTCCAATGATCAATGAGTAGGACACATGACAAGAGAAAACAAATTATAACAATCTAGACATTTCACACCATAAAGAAAATCAGAAGCCCAAAATACAGTTGCAAACAAATGGAAAGATGGCTCTCAGGTTCTCTGAGGAAAGGCAAATACAGAGCTACTGATATTTACTTGATTTTGCCTTCAGAGGCAAAAAGAACTAAGATTTCTTGGAATATTTGGTAATCTTGTCTCCTAGTACTCATAATGAACAATTATAAAATAATTATGAATGTAATTATAACTTATATGCACATAGCTATTCAAAAGGTAGAGAAATTAAGCTGTGAATTTGAGCTTTCTTTTTATAATGAAACTTTGTTTATTTTTAGTTTACATCATTCATTTCCACAAGATTTTGAGTTACAAATTTTCTCCCTGTCTTTCTCCTACCCACCACCCCAAAACAGTGAACCCACTGAATACTCTCTCCCCCAATCTGCTCTCTCCTATATCCTCTCCCATCCTCCATCCGACTTTCCAATAAGGCAAGGTGGATCTCTATGCCCCAGTGCCTGTGTATCTTATTTACTAGGTACAGGTAAAAATAATAATATTATATATATTTTTAAACATATTATTTTAAAACTTTGAATTCCAGATTCTTTCTCTTCCTCCCTCATTACCCACCCTTCCTGGGAAGATAAGGAATTCAATATAGGTTGTACATGTGCAGCTATGCAAAACATTTCCAAAGTGGATATATTGTGAAAGACTGACTATATTTCCCTCCATCCTATCCCGCTCCCAACTTGTCTATTGTCTACTTAGACCCTGTCCCTTTTCAAAAATGTGTGCTTCCAACTTCCCTTCCACCCCAACCTGCCCTCCCTTCCATCATCCCCCCTCTCATCCCCTACCCTCCTACTCTCCTGTAGGGTGAGATACCCTATTTAGTGTGTATGTCCTTATCTCCCTAAGCCAAATTCAAAGAGAGTAAGGTTGACCCATTCCCCTTTGCCTTCCTGTTCTTCCCTGCCATTGTAATAGTTTTCCCTTGCCTCTTCTATATGAGATAATTTACACCATTCTCTCTCTCCCCATCTCCTCTCACTATATTCCTCTCTCTCCTCTCAATTATACTTTTTAATTATCATCCTTTCCTATTCAATTGGTCGTAGCCCTCTGTCTATGTATACCTGTACACATATACACACACTCACATATGTATTCATATGCCCATATACCCTCCTGCATACTTATGTATGTATGTATACATATATGTATATATGTGTGTATATATATTACATATATACATTTCTATTCCCTTCAACTATTCTCATACTGAGAAAAGTTTCATAAGTTACAATTATCATTTTTCCATATAGGAATGTAAGTAGTTCAACTTTGTTAAGTTCTTTATGATTTCTTTTCCCCGTTTACCTTCTCATGCTTCTCTTATTTCTTGTACCTGAATGTCAAATTTTCTATTCAACTCTGGTTCTTTCATCAAGAATGCTTGAAAGTCCTCTATTCCATTGAATAGCTTTATTTTCCCCTCAAACATGATGTTCAGTTTTGCTGGGTAGGTGATTCTTGGTTTTAATCACATTTCCTTTGATCTCTGGAATTTCATATTCCAAGCCCTTCAGTCCCTCAGTTTAGAAGCTGCCAGATCCTGTGTTATCCTGATTGTGTTTCCAGAATATTTAAATTGTTTCTTCTGGGGTGCTTGCAATATTTTCTCCTTGATCTGAGAACTCTGTAACCTGTCTATAATATTCCTAGGTGGTTTTTGTTTTGGGAATCTTTTTAAAGAGGTGATTGGTGGATTCTTTCAACCTCTATTTTGCCCTCTAGTTTTAAAACATCAAGGCAATTTTCCTTAAGAATTTCTTGAAGGATGATTTCTAGGTTCTTTTTGTTATCATTGGCTTTCAGGTAGTCCAATAATTTTTAAATTATCTCTCCTGGATCTATTTTCCAGGTCAGTGGTTTTTCCAATGAGATATTTCACATTGCCTTCTATTTTTTCATTTGTTGGATCTGATTAATATTATCCTGATTTCTCATAAAGTCACTAGCTTCCATTTGCTCCAATCTAAGTCTGAAGGAATCATTCCCTTCAGTGAGCTTTTGAGATTCTTTTTCCATCTGGCAAATTCAGCTTTTTAAGGCATTCTTCTCCTCATTGACTTTTTGAGCCTCTTTTTCCATTTGAGTTAGTCTATTTTTTAAAGTGTTATTTTCTTCAGTCAGGTTCTTGACTTTCTTTTCATGATTTTCTTACATCATTCACATTTCTCTTCCCAATTTTTCCTCCACTTCTCTTATTTGGTTTTCAAAATCTTTCTTATGCTCCTCTATGGCCTGTAACCAATTCATATTTTTCTTGGAAGCTTTTGGTACAGGAGTTCTGACTTCATTGTATTCCTCCCATTCCATACTTTGATCCTTTTTTTCCCCCCAAAAAGGAATCCAAAGTTGGATTGCTGTGCTTGCTTTGCTTCCTTTGCATGCTCATTTTTCCACTCAATTACTTGACTTTTGAGCTTTTTGCAACAGTAGAGATCTGCTACCAGAGGAGGGAGCTTTGTCCTAATCGTTGGGGTTTTCTCAGCTGTTGTAACTATTACTTGTTGTAACTATAACCCCCTGAAGCCTCCACTAGCTCTGGCACCTGGACCTCCACCCTAGACAGCAATCCAGATACAATCAGGTTAAAGCAAGAGTGATTATCCTCAGAATGGTCTCTTGATCCTCTTACAATCTGCAGGTCAGGAGGTCTGAAGCAGTCACACCACAGCAGCTGCTACACCTCAGCCACTTCTCCTCCCAAGATCAGAGGCCAGACCACACTCTCAGAACCCCTGTTTCCACAAAGTTCACACTGACCTCTAACTTTGTCTTTGGCATTTATGGGTTGCTAAGTCTGGAAACCACCACAGCTGCTGGTGATCCACTCTCCCAAAATTCTTCCAGCCGTGACTGGTTGGGCCACCCTGAAGCTAAAACCTAGGGCTCACACGGGGTTAGGCTCTGCTCCCAGCATGCTGCAATAGACCCTTCCTGCTGGCCTGCCTTCAGTAGGAAGTTAGTTTCTGTCACTTTGTGGGTTCTGTACCCCTAAAGTTTGTTTAGAGTCATTTTCTACATGTATTGGAGGAGGTGGATGCAGGAGCCGTGCGAAATGAACCCAGATTTGAACTGACAAGATCTTTCAAATTAAATTCACAAATATTTTAATACTGAATAACTTCAATGCAAAAGTGAGCATAAATTAGAATGGTAAAAAGTGTATCCAAAATTGCTCAGAATTAAAAAAAAAAGCTAGAGTTCTGGAGAAAACATAATAAACTCAAATTTACTTATCATGAATAGTTTCTTTAATAAGAACTCCAGAAATGGCTGGACATAGAAGGTACAGAATAGCAATGAGCACAAATATAAGCTGATTATACCTTAATCAAGCAGAAAGGCTGGTTTCAGCTGTAGGCATCATTTCTGAATCAGATGTCTATATATACTCAGACTATCAACTTGTTAGAACAAAGATAGAAATCAATACCAAACTGGAGAATAAAAGCAAGAATAAAAAAGAAAAACAGCACAGAATAACATCAATTCCTAGGGAAGTTTAATTGATGTAAGTCAGGCACCATAGTTAGGAAAATAAAAGAACCTAGACATCATCAGAAACAAAGATTTGATATTCTTGACAGGAAGAGGTAAAAGGCAACTCAGTGAAACAATTATTTAGAATATAAACATTTTGAAAACCTTTTTGCTTTTTTTGTTTGTTTTTTTTTTCTTTTTGGAGGGCAATTGGGGCTAAGTGACTTGCCCAAGGTCACACAGCTAGTTTTTGTGTTAAGTGTCTGGGGCCAGTTTTGAACTCAGGTCCTCCTGACTCCAGGGCTGGTGCTCTATTCACTACATCACCTAGCCGCCCCTCAAAATTGAAAATTTTATGGAGGAGGAGGATTGAAAATAATGAGCATAGTCTTTTATGCTTCTGATTCTCATACAAAGGTAGGATGCAATAGAACGAAAAAAAAATTACTGAAAGTTTACTGGGACAATCAATTAAATCAGATCATACCCCCACCATTTAAGAATTAATCTAAAACTAGTACATGAACAGAGGAAGTTGAAAAACTCTATAAATACTTCCATAGCAAACTTTCTTTCTTCATCAGTGGCAACAGAGTCATTGCTACATTTGATTTCTAAAATCACAGTTCTTGATGTGCTAAATGAGTGTAATGGGAATATAAATTTTTAAGATCTTCCCTGCCCCTAGGCTAAAGTGCACCTGGAGCCTGGGGCGGGAGGCTTGTTTTTCAGTAAATACTTCTTGACTGGCCAGTGAGTCAATAAGGTTGTTACATTCTCTGAGCCAGAAGGCTATATAAGCCCTGATGTGTAGCTTTGTTTTGGGGCTCCCTTTGAGAAGTGTTCTGTGATTTGATCTGGATTCTCGGAAGCCGTTGTCCAGAGCCCCCAGCTTTGAAAAACCCAGATGTTGAAAGGGTATGGATGTAATGGTTGGACAGTTTGAAATCTGTCTACTTGATCTGTTTCTGTCTTGATAATTCTGTCTGTATATTCTGAAGTTCGGGGTGCTGACCTCTTTCCCCTGAACTAGGTAAACCATACATGCTTGACTGATTAAAGTAAGCTTGTTAACCCATTTTGAGTTGCTTTCCTTTATCAAAGCAGATCCAAGAACCTGTGGTGGCATCAACCCTGGGGATGCTGGGGTGCTTGCCACTATGTAGAAATGGCTTTTAAGCAAACTGAAGAAGAACAGTTATAGTGATCCAAGTACGTGCAAAGGAAGTCTGTGATAAAAGATGCAAACTTTTGAATGCACTGATTACAAAGACATCTTAAAGAGGGGAGGTTAGTAATGTTTCAAACTGCTCTCTTTGTTTTTATCAAAACAAGGTAATGGAGAAATTATCAATGTCTACTGGACCATATGACTACTTTCTCATTTTGACAAAATTTTAATGAGAATAATCTACATACACATCAGGGACCTCTTTGATAAAGCCATGAGAAGAAAAACAGAGAGGTTTTTTTTTTTTTAACAATTATCACTTTGCAACAACAAATACTTATTGTTACACAATTGGGTGAAAGTCACAAGGAATAACAAACCACATTATGATTTTCTGTTGATTTTGAAAAAGAAAAACATCTGATATGGTGGGGCAAAATGCTGCCATTCCCAAACAAGATTCCTCACACATACACTAAATTTAAAAAATCAACAAGTACTTTTAAAGAACCTACTATGTGCCTGGCACTGTTCTAGTAGCTAGGGGAAAATTCAAATGGGAGATAGACCCTTCCCTTGGAGGATTTATGTGCTACTAAAAATAAGGTGGAAAGCCCAATTACTGCAAATAATGAGTTCTGTGACCTATTCCAATGCCCCCACAATGTAATGTCATAAATAATGAATTACACAGGAATCCAATCCAATGACATTTTAATGTCCATGCTACCAGTGACTGAGTGTGAAGTACATACCACTTATCTCTTGGTTTGATTTACCCTCCCAACTTTCCCCATCATTAGAAATCCTAAGCTCTCAGAGACAGATCACCACCACATGGTCATTACATTCACACTATTTTAGGGTCCTCAGAGTAGCCCTATTGAAGTGAATCCACTTTCTCTATTCTACATTCTAGCTCCTGAGTTCCCACTCAGGATGTTTTCTATTTCTGCAATCAACTACTCACAATAATTATACATTTATATTTTTAACATGACAATTTATTTAATGAGATAAAAGAAATAATAATACAATAAACCTAATATATTAAAACTAAAACATAAGTAATAAGATATATCACAATACACATATAAAGGGGCGGCTAGTGGTGCAATGAACAGAGCACAGACCCTGGAGTCAAGGGGACCTGAGTTCAAATCTCACCTCAGACACTTAATTCTTACTAGCCGTGTGATCTTTGGCAAGTCACTTAACCCCAATTGCCCTCCCAAAAGCAAACAAATAAAAAAATTTAAAAAAAAAAACAATACAAGTAGAAATCTAGATCACACTCTTCCAGTAACATACTTTATAGCTATAGTGAAGAGCATCACACATTTTTTCCAAAGCTGGTATGGAAGTACATGAGGGAAGAAAATTCATATGCATAGGATAATTTAAAACTCAAGACTACAGGGTTCCATGTTACTGATCCTTTCAGTACTATCTACATCACACAAAACTTCTCTGTTTACTGCTTAACTGTTGATTATCAATACACTTTGGGGAAATCCTCTTCTCTACTAGAACAGTCTTTAAGGCCCTTTCAATTAGAAATAGCAATAATAATTGTAAAGATCACTGACATTTACATAGTATTTACAATGAACTAGACACCATCATTTCATGTCATTTATTCTTCACAATAAGTCTGGGAGGTAAGCATTATTATCTCCATTTTAGAGATGAGGAAACTGAGACAAAAAGATTTATTTGACTAGTACAAGGTAACACAGGTAATTTGAGGTCCTATTTGAATTCAGGTCTTACTATTTCCAGGCCTGTTGCTAAATCATTGCATCACCCACTTTGATAAGCCATACCACCAAAAAAAAAAAAAAACAACCTTTTGTTTTTCCTTCCCTTGGTGTTGCTGCAATTGACTCTTAGCAGCCTCCTACCAACCTCTGTTCAATGGCTCAATTGAAACTCCTGACTGTCCTATACATATAACTCCCCCAAATTATCCTATCAAATCTGCAGTACAATCGGTCTCCCTACTCCAGGCATTTTCACTAGTTATCTGCCATGTCTGGAAAGCTCTCCCTTCTCTAACTCCTGGCTTCCTTGGGTTCCTACAAGTCCCATCTAAAATCCCTCAGAAATCCTAGAAAGTCTTTCCCAGTCCTTTTCAATTCTAGTGCCTTCCCTCTGTTGGTTATTTCAAATTTATCCTGTATATAGCTTGTTTACACATGGTTATTTGCCTGTTGTCTCTCTCATCAGACTGTGAGCTCTTTGATAGCAGGGACTGCCCTTTATCTTTCTTTATACCCCAGTGATTATAGTGCTTGGTTCTTAGTAGATATTTAATAGATGTTAACTGACTATGATGGAAATAACAATTCTATTCTTTGAGAAAAAGGAGATGAGATAGAGAACCAATAGACCTTATCATCTGCTAAGAAGTCCCTTGGTGGTACAGAGAATAGAACACAGGGGTTGTAATTTAGGAAGCTTTATCTTTGGGAATTCAAACCTGACCTTGGACACTTACTAGCTATGTGACTCAAGGGAAGTCACTTACTCTGTTTACCTCAGTTCCTCATCTGCAGAAATGAGCTGGAGAAGGAAATGGAAGACCACTCCAGTATCTTTGCCAAGAAAACTCCAAATGGGTCATGAAGAGTTGAACTGGACTGAACAACACAACCTAAGATACTCTCATCTAAACTAACCTAATGACCTCCAGGCCTTGCCTTTTGCTCCACGTGTTAACTATAGCACTTTCCAATCTTTTTATCTGCCAGGCAGTTCAATTTTCTTTTATGTGCTAATTCTCTAAATTAGTGTTTGTGCTACTAGAGAGCAGGGATTGTCTAAATTTTTTTTTTCCCCATTCCTTGGCACATTGTTAGTGTCTTATTTATTTATTTATTTGTTTGTTTATTCAGACTTCCATTTGTCCATCCATTCTTCCTTGGAAACCACTCAGGCTTATACATGCACAATGGTTGGATTAACTTGATACTGACCATCACAATTGCCTTGACAAGTTCTATAGTATTCAGGATAGCGTAGCTCTCAGATTACCTGGGTTGTGTTACATGGATACCTTCATGTCTGCTAGTGGGACATCTTCATGACTTGAAATGGCATAACTCATGGAGGAAATTTCCTCAGGACATAAAAAACTTTTGTCTGATAATGGACTAATTTTTCTGCCAATGATGATAGATTATTTAACCTACTATAATATCATTATGACAAAACAAGCAAGGATTTCCACTCTGTTCATGTGCATGATACCTCTCATACATAGCATGTGGGCCATGAGGTTATTAGGAATTTGCCATTTTCTAAGCTGGTTTGCTCACCCCAACCTGTTCTCACACTGGCAGGTCAAGTTACCCAAAGAAGAATAATCACCATGTGGTAACATTTTCAAACTCTTAGGATCCTAGAAGTAACCTTACTATAGATAATACACTCCTATTACTTTAGTTCTTGAGCCTCCACCAATGTGTTTCCATTTAGAAAACCAGGTGTGAGGACACTATTAGATCTTAAAAATAACCATTTATTTAACTATAAGGAAGGAACATTAATTATTAATATACCTCAGATATACAATGTAAGACAAATATAGGAATAACAAATACATCAAAATCCACATATAAACCTAAGTTATACTCTCCAAACAATAAACTAATCTTCTATAGGAAATGGGCACATACAGAAGTTCATCAGGGCAAATATATAAATTAGAATAGCTCATATTATAGGAATAATTCACAACTCTGGAATTTATTTGCTTTGATGTTGATTCTTAACCATTTTTTTTTTTTGCTTCTTGGAAGGCAATTGGGGTTAAGTGACTTGCCCAAAATCACCCAGCTAGTAAGTGTGTCAAGTGTCTGAGGTCAAATTTGAACTCAGGTCCTCCTGACTCCAGGGCCGGTGCTCTACTCACTGTGCCACCTAGCCAGTTCTATGTCATTTATTCTTTCAGAAACATCTACTCCACATAAAGCTCCTTCTCTAATAAACGTCCCCATTCTAATCCTCAGGTAGGCACTGTCCACCTAGACAAATCCTGTTTCTCTTAAGATAAAAAGACTTATAAGGTCTTTTAACCTACACTCATCATTAAAAGGATGCTAAGAAAATATTAAACTCTTGATTTACCTAGCTTTGAGCTGGAGAACTACAAAGCTCATCAGAATCTCTCTCCCTTGAACTACAAATAAGCTCAGCCAACTAGTCACTCACTAAGATTCAACAATCAATCAGCTATTTTTGCAGGAAAAGGAGTAGAACTCTCAAAACTGCTATAAAGACTGTCTTTTCAATTTCTGCTTTTTCCCCTCAAATTGGAGAGAGCACCAGAGAGTAATAGACAATTCTAAAAGGCTTCATCTTACTCAGGTAAATGCCATGTATTCATATTCAAAGGCATCTTACTCACTGTAAATGGTACAGAAGAACAATGACTGACAATTAGATTCTCCTCCAATGGTCTCCAGTGTCTCTTCAGCCAAATAGGAATTTCATTGGTAAAGCTTTCTATTGACTGACTGCCCTAAATGGCATTTTTTCACAAAGGAGCTTGAGTTTTGGCTCCTGCTGCACCTTCTCACTCCTGGTGAACTCTACACAATTCACTTCAACCCTTCTTTAACCTTCATACTCAAGGCTTTAATCAAAACTTGATCATCAGAGACTGACCTTTCATTTAGGAGGTGAAAACTCACCAAATCTCCCCAATGAAGTTAAGGCCTTCTTTAATAAATCCCTCATCTCCAAACAGTTTTTGATTTTTCATTACATGTGATTTATCCTCTTATGTCTTAAAATAGTTACATGCAAATGAGCTGAAGGACCATAATATCCTGAATCTTCAACCATTATATGCTTTTCAAAGAAGCCCACTCTAAGTCTATGTTTTTGACACGTTTCTTTATACTTAAATTTCATCAGTTTTCAATAAGAAAAATTAGTTCTTTTCAGTTTCTTTAAACCATCAAACTGTTGGCAAACAAAATTGGCATCACCCTATGTCTTTTACAAAGTGATTTAAATCCGTATATTTAAGACACTGTTCATTTCCTGTCTCTTGTTAAATCATCTTAATGACAACTTATCAGAAAATGTGTTTCTTTATAGAGATTTTAGTAGTTTTTATTAAATCACAGTTATTTTTCTGTTCCTCTCAGACACCAAACTATTCATATATGAAAGAAGAAATCTTTTACCAGTTCATTTAATTATTTTCTTTATATTAAAGTACTTTTTCTTCCCCTTTCAACATGAAACTGTGAAAGGGTAATATCCTAAAGAAGCAATACTTTTTATCATAAATTATACAAAATTATAAAGATTCCACTAATACATGGTAAGAAATTTTTTGGACGCCTATTAGCTGGACAAAAAGTTCATGAGTAAAAAAAGAGGATTATTTTTTTTTTTTACCATGTTGCTATGGTTTAATTTAATTAAAAAAAAATGAAATGCGAAATCCAAATCCCTGAGAGCTCTTGAAATCATCTAACCTAAACTGTTTATTTTACAGATGAGGAAATTAGGGTCCATTAAATGGAGTAACTTGCCAAATGTCATATAAACAATAAATAGTAGAGCTAGAATTTGAACCCATTGGGTCTTCTGACCCCAAGTCCATTGCTGTTTTCACTACAGTACTTAGGCTATGTGTACCTCTTTAAAACCCACAAGGAGAATGGGCCAAAGAGAATACAGAACTTCCTAATAATAGTTTACAGTAGTCACCCCATTTGTGATTCAACAGTTGTAGAAAATAAAGGAAGTTCTAATGTGAATAATGCAACAGAGGTCATTAAATGTTTTAATATTATTGTATCATATATGAATTTCAAAAACAGGTCCTGGAGACCATCCCCCTTCCATTCTCACCCTTTTTCCTGGCTCTTAACCTTGCAGGAGGTTAATAAAGATGGCCATAAACTAAAGTCATGCTCTTTCACTTACAGAGATATTGTGGTACACTGAAAAGTACACTTGGTTTTCTTTTGTGGATGCAAGTCATCCTCTGACACTTATTACCTGTGTGACTTTGGTAAGTTATTTGATTTCTCTGGAACTCAGTTTCCTCATCTAAAAAAAAAAAAGGGAGGATTGAATGAGACAGCCTCTGAGGGCCCTTGTAGCTCTAAATCTATGATCCTCAGAGGAAGATTAAATTTGAATTTTGTAAAGTGTGATTTTTGGTAGTTATTACAGAAATCAGATCCCTGAAATACAATTGCTAGTGACATACTACTGCTTAATGACATTAAAATTAAAAGCACCATTTTAAAAGGTAGGAAAAAAAAATTAAAAGCACCCTTGTGAATAATCGAGTAAAATATTCCCATTGTGCACAGGAGCCAAAGAAAGGCCAGTAAATTAGGTAGAATTTTTAAAATTGACAGATAAATAGTCTTTACCATGTAGCTACAAAGCCAACATTGACAGGTTGTATTAACTGACAAAGGCTCTGAACCATCTGGAATGAAATCTGTCCCAGCTGATGACAGCACAGTATCTTTAGGAATGAGTCACAGATATTCTGAACAGATAATTGCTCAGTGGTACTGAACTTCAAGAGATCAAATAAAAACCTGAAGATAAACTCAGTGGTAGGTATTTGAGTAATGAAGCAACATAGACAACAAACTACAAAAGGGTCCGTATAAAGTAGAAGTCATATGGAGATCCTACTGACAAAAGCTGCCTACTGAGAAAGCTCATGAAAGATATAGCACTAAGCAGTAAATGCTAAAACTAATTATAATTATCTCAGGTTTACTTAGCCTAAAGTATATCAGCATGTTAAGCTGGCAGTGGGCTTCAATTATTCACAAAAGACATCATTAAAAGCTGCCAATATAATGGTAAATACCTAATGTTAAATGAGTTTCCCCAAAATTATTTATCCTAATGATTTCTAATATATTTGGTGTGTATGCCTAATAATGGGGTATGAAAATCCCATAATAAAGTAGGAAATCCATTCAGAGGCCAATGAGCAAGAAATGCTCATGATCTGTCTCATAATTTTAGAAGTCACATAAGGAAACTTGATCTGGGGATTCTCTGGCTTATATTTTATTGGAATGAATTGTAGTGAGAAGTACACAAAGATGTATTCACTTCAAAACTGGATTAGTTTTAGAGTTTCAGAAATGGGTTTTCTTGTGTCAATCTTCCCCTCCCTGAATCCATCCTGCACCTTGTACCAATTCAATTTAGCAAGTATTTATTGAGCAAGCACTAGGTACAAGAATTTACTAGCCTAATTCTTGCTTCTACTCCCTTCACTTATAATGACCTCTGCTCAATGATTTTTCCTACTCAAGTCCTACCCATTCATTAAGACCTAATTCTAGCCCTAATCTTTTGTTGAAGTATCCCTTTGCTACCCCAAACCTTGTTTATTATTACCTTTCTTTAAAATAATGCAGCATTGTTCATAAACATCATTTAGCATTTGATTGCCTATTTTTTTTCCACTGTTTTTTTTTTCTAATGTACTTTTAGCTTTTCTCTTTGACTACCTTACAAACATTTAGTTTGGAGTGATGGGAACATCTTTCATATCAGTGTAATACAAAGAGCACTGACCATGGAGTCACAAGACTGCAATTTCTGACCTGCTATTTCTTGAGAAATACATTTCATTTCTCTAGGATTTCGTTTTCTTATATGTAAAATAAAGGTGTTGATCTAGAAACTTTTCTAAGGTCATTTCCAGCTCTAAAACTGTGATCCTGTGATATTATATTCCCCCACAACACCTAACATAATGCCAAGGACACAAAAGCTGAACAACAAATGTTCTTTAGCGATGGATTAATTTATTGGAATCCTTCTTTCTACTTATTAACTACTTCCTCCAACTTCCTCTTGAGATTAAAAGGAAGTTTGAATCAGAAATTGTCCAAGGGCAGTAGAGGGCAGTGGAAAACAATTATGACATGGAATAGCATGTGTGGAAGCAAGGAGAATGAATTTGTATGCAAATAAATTTGTTTGCAAAGTACTTTTATACGTGCATTATTAATAAAAAGCCCCAAATCTCCCAGTAAGGAGGTTGAACGTGAACCAAGGTTATTTCAGAGAAAACTTCAATTAGAAGAAAGGAATAAAGACAGTTTTCCATTCCCCATTCCCTACTATGACTTCCTAAAATAGATAAAAATATATATTTGTTGAATGGGATGTTATAATGAAGTTGTAAAGGGTATTTTGTTTGATTGACTAGGGAAAAAAAAATTAAGGACAGTGAACAAGACAACACAGCAGGATGGAATGCTTGATATTTTCCCATCATTTGGAAAATCTCTACAGCCAGACATCTTGGCTAAAGGAAGAAGCTGACTTGCAAGAAATCATAAATCTCTTAGTGATTACTCTTGAGATAATCACTTCTAAAAACCTAGGGGAAAAGAGCAAGAAGTACATAAGATTGGATTGTCATGTAAAGCCAACATGCCAAAATATTTCAAACATATGAACACTAATGGAAGATTTTAGGTTTGAACAAATCAGAAAGGCCTAAGTCCCATCATTCCAGACTGAGAGAAGGTGGTATTTATGTTACCAAATTATATGATCCCCTGAATATTTTTTCTTTTCTTACTAAAGGAGGAATTGTTTATTATCATTAATATATTCTTAAAGTTATTATAATATTATTATAGTATTATCACTTAGTTGATAGAGGTTCAATCTTAGAATCAAGATCTGGGTTTAAATACTAGTTCAATGATCTAGGCTCTGTAAATTATAGATGGTTGCCAATCTGTATCAGTGTGTGCATGTATATCTGTATGTGCTCTGTGTGTATGTGTGTGTGTGTGCTGTAGATATGTGTCTGTATTTGTGTACTCGTGCATGTGTGTGGAAGGCACTTCCCAAAACTTTTGAAATCACTGGTCTTGCTCCATCATCCCCCCAAACTGCAAAAGCGAAATAATAGTTAATTGTCATTACAATATGTTGTTACTGTATACAATGTTTGCCTAGTTCTATTCACTTCTAAAGATGCGAAAGACTTAGCTATTCTGATCAATACAATGATCTATGACAATTCCAAAGGATTCATGATGAAAAGTGTTATTCACCTCCAGAGAGATAACTGAAGTCTGAGTGCAGATGGAAGTATATTCTCTTTCGCTTTCTTTCTTTTTTCTTTTTCTTGCTTTCTTTTGCCCCAACATGGTGTTGAGTGGTTTCAGTTATGCACAACTCTCATCACCCCATTTGGGGTTTTCTTAGCAAATTACTGGAATGACTTGTCATTGCCTTCTGCAGCTCATTTTATAGAAGAGGAACTGGGGCAAACAATAGCTAGCATTTACATGTCACTTCAAGGTTTGCAAAAGGCTCTACAAATGTTAATTAATTTTATCCTCACAAGCACTATGGAAGGTAAGTGCTATTATTATCCCCATTTCACAGATTAGGAAGCTGAGGGAGACAGAGGTTCAGTGATTTGCCCAGGGAAACACAGCCTGTAAGTGTTGGAGGTGAGATTTGAACTCAAGTCTTTCTGATTCTATTCCTAGTTCTCAATTCACAATGCCATTCTACTGCTCTTACACAGAATTAAGATGGCCTCCAGAGAAAAGTGGATTTTTCCATTCCCTATTCAAAGGATTCTTCATACTGAAAAGAACCAGCTATACTCTGTAATCATCTCTCTGCTATTATACCCATCTATTCACCACATACACTTGTCAGAGGATTTAAGAATTCAATGGCCTTGAGATTAGAGCAGCTTGACATTTTTATTTTCCAGTATTCAAACAGACAGCTCATAATATCTTTAAGTGGTTCACTGAGGCAGCAGTGCACTATTACAGGGATGGATTGCTCATTCTTTTGATAGATTGCTGGAGAAGGAGAAGAAATCTGTAGAAGATTTTTCAAAGGTTGCTATTTTTTCTGTGAAATCTGCTGTTGAAGAATTGCTGTTACTCTGTTGCTCAAGCGACTTAGAAATGGAAGCTGGCAACCTATTTCTGCCTGGGTTATGCCTGAGACTGAATAATCCTGCTATGCTTTTTGACTTCCCATCTTGCCTTTGTGACAGATATTTTTCTAAAGATCATCTTTTATAAGTATATCTTCTGGTCTAGCACCTGGAAGCAGTGACCCCTTCAACAATGATTATATCAGCACTCTGAGAATAATAATACACTGTTAGGGCTAATCAACCTCTTTACCTTCCCATCACTCAGGTCAGACTCAATTCTTGGAATCAGACTACCACCAACTTCATATATTTCATTAATAATTGATGGCTCTATTTTTTTCTCATTTCTCTTTTAAGGTTGTTTTAATTTTCAACAAGCTTGGTAAGTGGTGGAGCCTGACTCATGGGTGTTATCTTCAGGTGGACTAAGGGTGAAAACACAACAGTCTTTTCTAATGGCCTGTGAATATTTCATCTGGTATCAAATCCATTCTCAGTTTAATGATTCACAGCAAAATGTCAAAATTTACCCCTTTGGAGTGACATCTTTGAAGCAGTCACTCCATCACTGTCAGTAAAAATGCCCATTTATTTTCCCTATTCCTAGAATGGAGATATTTCAGGTGGACAGACTTACAGACTATTTTTTAATAACATCAAACCCTTTTTTTCCCCTCATTAAACAAATTCTAGTGGTTCCCTATTACCTCCAGGATCCAATATAAAATCCTCTGTTTGGCTTTTAAAGCCCTTCATAACCTGGTGTCTTCCTGCCTTGTACTGACTTCCTTACTGTTCCTAAAACAAGATGCTCCATCTTGAGTCCATAAATTTTCATCGGCTGTTTCCCAATCCTAGAATGCTAGCCCTCCTCATCTTAACCTCCTGGCTTCCCTGACTTCCTTCAGTTCTCAGTTGAAATTTTAACTTAATGCAAAAAGCCTTTCCTGACCCCCCTTAATAATAGTGCTTTCCCTCTAACATTATTTCCAACTTATCCTACCCCGTGTTTCCCTGATAATAAGACACTGTCTTATTATTTTTTTTGGAAAGAAAAACACCAGAGGCCTTATTTTCAGGGGATGGCTTATGTTGTCCTGCTTCAGCTCTCCTTCGCGACACAGCTCTCAATGGCGCCAGCAAGCAAATCACTGGGGAAGAACAGGATGATGCGCTCACTGCTGCAGCTCTGATTGGATGCAGCTCAGAGCACGGCATGTGTTTTGGGGGGGGGAGCGGTGCATACAGAGGGTACTGTAATGTAGCGTGTAGTGCAGGGGATCATCTTCACTACAGTAGCAATCTCAATAGGGCTTATTTCGGGGGAGGGCTTATTTTAGAGGAATCTTACACAATAAGGGGAGGGCTTATTTTCGGGATAGGTCTTATTATCGGGGAAACATATGTATTTTACTTGTGCAACATTGTTTATTATCCAGGACCATCTCCAGTCGTCCTGATCTATATCTGGCCACTGGACCCAGGTGGTTCTGGAGGAGAAAGTGAGGCTGGTGACTTTACACAGCCTTCCCTTCCCTTACCTAAGTCCAATTCACTGGCATGTCATGGCAACAACCTCCCTGTAGTCAGGGTCATCTTTGAGAACAAAAGACAAACAACAACATTGCTTATATGTTGACTTCCCCACTAGATTACAAACTTCTTAAGAGCTCAGGCTTTTTTTGCCCTTTTTTTGTTTTGGCAACTCCACTGCTCAGCACTGCATCTGGCACTTCACAAGTGTGTTTGCTGACTTGACTTTACTGTAAATCAAGCATGATCAAGAAAATAAAAAGTGGTGGAAATGTGAGAAATGGTATCTGTTTCTATTTAATTACTACTAATCATGAACTATACTAAAAAGCAGTAATCACAGACGCACACACACACAATTGCAACCAATTAAAGACACAGAGATTGACCAGTGGAAAAGATTAGTTTCACAATATTCAGAACCAAATGGACCTAGTAGGCTAAGGTTCAATAAACCCAAAGGTGCCAATGAGAGGGTAAGGCCTCACTATTTGATAAAAACTATTGGGAAAGTGGGACAACAGTGTAGCAAAAATTAGATTTAGACTAACATAAGATTTAGACTAACTAACATTAGATTTAGACAATTAGCTCTTATATCAGGAGAAGACTGAAATGGATATGTGATATGCATACAAAAGGCCACATCATAAACAAATTAGAGAAACAAGAAAGAAATTATCTTTCAGATTTATGGATAGGGGAAGAGTTTATGACCAAACGAGATAGAGAGGACTGCAGAAGATAAAATAAACAAAATTGATTAAATAAAATTGAAATGCTTTTGTACAAATCCAACATGGCCAAGATTAAAAGGAAAAGTTAAGTGGTCAAAATTCTTTGTTGTACATTTCTGGACCATTTTTAGCCTCTTTATATATCTCTAGAACTTAGCACAGTATCTGACATATATTGGGTGCCTGATACTTATTGATTTATTAATAAAAAACTCTTATGCAAGATATATACAGATTATAAATTTAAATTTATAAAAAAAAAGCCATGCCCTAATTGATCAATGTTCAAAGGATATGAAAAGGTAATTTCCAGAGGAAGAAATTCCAGTTACCTATAGCCACATTAAAAAAAAAAAAAGATGATTCTCAAAGGAAGTACTCAAAAGTATTAACAACCCACATGAAAAAAAAATAAATTCCAAATCCCTAATAATTAACATTACTGTAGACAATATGAAATATTTTGGACTCTATTCACCAAGAGAAAACCAGGAACTATATGAACACAATCACAAAACACTTTTCATGCAAATAAAATCAGATCTAAATAATTGGGAAAATATCAGTTGCTCGTGGGTAGGCTGAGCTAATACAATAAAAATAATAATTCTCTTAATTTACTTAGTGCCATACCAATCAAACTATAAAAAAAAAATTATAGAACTAGAAAAAATATTTTTAAAAATTTATCTGGAAGAACTAAAGGTCCAGAATATCAAGGGAATTAATTAACGAAAAGATAGGCAAGAGAAGATTACCTAGTTGTACCAGATCTAAAACTGTGTTATGAAATAGTAATCATCAAAACTATCTGCTACTGGCTAAAAACAGAGTGGTAGATCAGTGGAATAGGCTAGGTACACAAAACACAGTAGTCAATGACTATAAAGATCTACTATTTGATAAACACAAAGACTTGGGTTTCTAGGATAAGAACTCACTACTTTACAATGTCTGGCAAGGTTGAGAGTAACAAAGATTTGGGCCTTGCTATTATGAAAGGCTTATAGTCCCAAGCAAATGCCTCATCAAGTGTGAAGATTTAATCAGAGTTCAAGGGGTTTCCCAGAGCCTGTGCCCCATCAATTTGCAAGTTGCTATGAATTTTAGTAAATGTGTTATCTCTCTTAAGGGAACTTTCATTTTATACTCTAGCATTAAGTAAAAGCTAAAAAGATGCTGATTAAAGTAATTTCAGGTTATAGGAGTAGGTAGGGGAGACAATTTAGTGGTTTGGGGCTTTTTCCAAAAAAGATTTGATTCTAAAATCAAATGAACTTTATTTTTATCAGTGATTTGAATGAAATACTCAACACAATGCCTAATAAATGCTTGTTAAACTGTTCAATGATGGCTACCAAAATCATAGTCTAAAACTCAAGAATGCCAATCTAATCCAAAATATGAGTTCAGTAGTGACAAATGTTGTCTCCCATACACTGAAATTTAAAAAACAAACAAAACCCCAACAACCTAACAAACTGCTTAAGGACAAGATGGAGAAGACTCCTGATTGAAGAATGGAATGGAGAGGCCATCCCAGAGTCTCCATTTCCTGACTAATGGGAGCGAAGGACAATATGGGGGGGGGGGGGTGGGAGAGGGGTGGTCTTTGGGGTATATAACCAAGCTTTACATTATGTATTTTGGGCCTCTCTCACCAGACTGCTTCTGGTGATTATGACTCCTTCTTGAGAAGAAATAATAGAGACCTTTTTGTTTATCTGGAAAACCTCTGAGTTATTGATTTTATTTTGGGCAAGGGTCTTTTGTCCCACACAAACAGGATTTAAGTGTGGGAGTAATGAGGTCAGACTCCAATAAATGAGTGATTAAGAAGAGTGGGAAGTTGCTGGAGACTACCTGGAGACCACATGCAATGGAGGGTTTGGGAGGATCAGGGAGAGCTATGTTAGTAACAGACGTTTGGGCAGAGCCACAATGAATGGCTTATGGCCTCAGGCAAATGCCTCAAATGGGAAGATTCAATCAGAGTTCAGGGAGTAGAGTTCAGGGAAGATTCAATCAGAGTTCAGGCTCTGGGAACCCCCTTGAACTCCAACTGAATCTTCCCATTTGAGGCATTTGCCTGAGGCCATAAGCCTTTCAATGTGGCTCTACCCAAACCTCTGTTATTAGCCTAGCCCTCCTTTGTACAGCTGGCTCCCACCCTTGATCCTCCCAAACCCTGGGTTTGTAGTCTCCAGGTAGCCTCCAGAAACTTCCCACCCTTAATCACTCATTTACTGGAGTCTGACCTCATTGACTCCTCCTGAAGACCCTCCCCAAACTCCTCTTCTAGACCACCCCTAGGTTCCTCCCACAAACTTTCTGTATATAAGATCCCATCTTGTCTCCATGTAGTATGAGAGTGCCAAAAAATGACCATGCATCCTTTGTCCAATACAAGCATCACAGACACTGAGGCTCCTTAAGAATCTACCCAATAGGGGCAGCCAGGTAGCACAGTGAGTAAGAGCACCGGTCCCAGAGTTGGGATCACCTGGGATGGAATCCGGGCTTAGATACTTACCACCACACCCAGAAATAACTGGCCATGTAACCTTGAGCAAGTTTAACCCCAATTGCTTAAAAAAAAAAAAATCTACCCAATATGGAGAACTTTTAATAAACTTTGCTTTTCTTTGACTGAGAGAAGGTCTGAGTCAAATTCATTCAGCAGGACCCAGCATGTTGGTATTTTGGGGTCTTGAGCAGCCTTAACACTATACCTCATCATTTTATGATGACTCTCTTCAGGAGGGCTGTGCAAAGTCAGCAGCCTCACTTTCTCCTCTGGAGCCATATGGATCCAGGTGCCAGATATGGATCAGGACAACTGGAGATGCAGTAGAAGACCTTGCCTTTTTCAAACTCATGTGTTTAAAAGGTCTCAGTTTGACAGAGGCAGCACCCATTCAGAGATTAAGACAAAATAAGGAATGAGACATAGGATGGCTTTTTTAACTAGTTTGGGAGGGGAAAACCCTCAGGGTTTCTGACCAAAACAGAACTAAATTGCTATTTATGTTCATTCTGATCCACTCAGGGACCAATAATGGCCAAATAGGGCTTGTCTGGAACCTACAGTGATCCAGAGTGATTTGGGATTTTTAAAAAGTTTCAGCGATTAAAATAAAATCTATATTCCCTTTGGGAAAGAAAGAAAGGGAAGGAACGGAGGAAGGAAGGAAGAAAGGAAGGAAGGAAGGAAGGAAGGAAGGAAGGAAGGAAGGAAGGAAGGAAGGAAGGAAGGAGCTCCTTTTATTCCTCTTCTACTTACAGAGGTTGTTATCCTTCATTCTGGAGGAGGACCATGATATCAGGGAGATGATGCCATGACATGCAAGTGAATTGGATTTCAGTAAGGGAGGGCTGTGCAAGGTAACCAGCCTCACTCACATTCTCCTCTAAAGCCATCTAGGTCCAGTGATCAAATACACATTAGGACAACTGATGATGTCCCAGGATGTAGTTAAAAAGTATTAAAGCTCCCTTTTGTTGTACATGTTTAAGCAGACAGTAGATCATCAAATTATGTTGAGAAAGAGATTTTTGCACTGGGAAGGAGTTATATACAATGGCAGCTCTAAAATTTCTTCTTGTTCCAAAATTCTACAATATTCTGTAAGACTGGTGAGAGAATTGAGATAACTTAATTATCTGTAGAAATTATCAGTTGAAATTATCCAGTCTTTTTGGCTAAGAATAGATATTCTCCTATTTATCAAAGAAGAACAAAATTAGTTCTCAAGATCTCTGACTTTAGTATCTCTACTTGTTTTATGTATAAATTGTGGTTAGTTCACTGACAGATCACAGATAACCTGTAGTCACACCCCATGGATTTCACAAAGGCCTTTGTTTCCCATATCTCAGTCCCAGTTAGCATCCTCTCACTACCATCACCAAAATAAAATAAAACACTGAAAAAGGTGTGCTTAATTCTTCAGTAATTCTCTAGGATTTAGTTTACCTTCTAAAATAGCCTAGGACCCTTCCCCCTGTGGTAGAAGGATGACATGTAGAAAGAATGACTGATTAGTTCCTAACTGTAGTTCCTGAGTACTAGAGGAATTATACTAATCTCTGTCAACTATTCAGCTAGTTTATGTATAACTGGCATTTTCAAAGATGCCTAGAGTCTAATTATTCTATGCTGATGCATCTGTAAACATTTCTATCTCCCTTAATCAAACTGTATATGTAGTATAATATGTAGTATAAGGACTAATGTGGGTTAATCTCTAGGCCTGACGGGACTGAATAATTTGTGGATGAACTTCAAACATGCCATGATATGTTCTGAATTAGTCAAAAAAGAAACAAATAACTATCTCACAGATGGACACATGGCCTCACTGTATCTTTGATTTTTAACAAAAAAATTGCATTTGGGTAAGTTTTCTGTGAAAGTGAGAAGTATTTCTCTTCCCTAGATCCAAATGAACTTGGACACGATTAATTTATTTTCCCCCATTTTTCCCCAGGGACATATACCTAGTCAGTTAGTTGAGAAAAAATAAATGCCTTTTTTTTTTTAAACTTTCCCACCCTTACTATTTACATATTAAAGTCCTATATTGAACTAGGTCAGAAGGAAAGACTAAGGAAGTCTAAGAATTTTGCTGCTTCTCTAGTGTTTGTCACTTCTTTATCATTTTATTTGTTGTTCCATCATTTTTCAGTAGTATTCAACTCTTTGACTCCATTTGGGGTTTTCTTGAATAAGATTCTCAAGTGTTTTGCTATTGCCTTCTCCAGCTCACTTTACAGATGAAGAACTGATTTTAATAGTGTTAAATCACTTACTTAGGGTTATATAGCTAGTAAGTGTCTGAGGTCAAATTTGAACTCAGGTCCTCCTGATTCCAGGCCTTTACTCTACATCCACTGTACCACCTAGCTGACCCTTTCATTTTATAGTTATTTATAAAAGCATATTCTCTCCTTTAATTGATTTTAAGTTCCTTAAAGCAAAAATTGATTTACTTTTTTAAAATTTCTCTTTTTTTCTACGACATCTATCATAGTGTCTGCTTCATTAGGCACTTAACCATAACTATGAATGGATAGATGGATGGGGGAAAAAAAGACTATTACATTGTATGTGGTAGAAATCCATGATTGCTTCTTACTTCTTCTGTTTTTCTTTATATTTGAAAATGTATGTGACTGTTTAATTCATAACAAAAAAAAATACAAAATGACACCTGACAATTGAGTTTTGTAAGGGGGCTTAACGTTGGTGCCAACATGAATTCCAAATGGAACCAGAAATGCATGTAGGAATTTAAAGGTTATCTGCTAAATAAACATTGTTCACATGTAAATTTGCTTCCTTATAGATTTTTATTAAGTGAACACATCATGACATTTTCTCTTATAAGACAGTGTAATTGATTTATAACTCCGTGGTATTGTGGATAGAGTGCTGGGCCTGGAGTCAAGAAAACTCATCTTCATGAGTTCAAATCTGGCCTTAGACATTTATTAGCTGTGTGACACTGGGCAAATCATTTAACCTTGTTTGTCTCAGTTTCCTCATCTATTAAATGAGCTAGAGAACAAAATAGCAAACCATTCCAGAATCTTTACCAAAATTCCAAATGGGCCACAAAGAGTCAGATGGGACTAAGATGACCGGACGACAACAACAATAACACAGGGTTTAAATTTGAAAGTTCTAACTAGTATGAGGTTCTGCGGACTCAGATTAATCACCCTAAAGATAAACTGATCACAAGCCTCTCTGCAATATAAGTCTGCATAGTAGTTTCTGCGAATGTTCAATATTTCTTCTCTATTAGTGGTAAATTCTCTTTTTTTCTCACTTTAAAAAATATGGCAACTTGTATTTCCTTTCTTTCTTTCATTAATTTTGCTAATAATTTATCAATTTGATTGGTCTTTTTTGCAAAAGAGCTCTTTGGTTTATATAATTAACAAATTTAGTTCTGTTTATCTTGCCTTTAATATTCACAACCTCTTGTGTTTTAAAGCTATTAATTTGCTGGGTTCCTAGTTTTCTTAACTGCATATTCAATTTATTAGTCTTCTCTTTTTCATTTAACATATGTCCAATGATATCAATTTTATTCTAAATACTACAATAGCTTCAACCCCAAAATTTTAGTATATACCCTCCTTATCTTTAATAGATATTTTAATTGCCCCTGTGATTTTGTCTTCAACTTGTTTGTTATTTATGGTATTATTTGGTTTTAGAACCCATTTAGGTCTGAATCTTTTGGTCATGATGTCTATGTAAACTGTATATTTCCCTTGTGTTATGATCCATAAAGTTCATATTTAACATTTATACCTTTCGGCATTTATTTTTAGTTCAGTCTATGTGAGGTATTAAAGTCCCAAAGAGTTCTGATAAAATAATTATAACATTATATATAAAAATATTTGATGACAAATGTAATGTACATGTGATATATTATGTGTAACATATATGATATATTAATACATAATTCTATATAAAATATATATTGAATACATCATATATAACATTTTATAATACATATTCTCTATTTTTCCATTCATATATCATTATAATAGGTGTATTAACTTCAATTTTCCAACATTCTATTTAAATCTTATAAGTTTCTTCTTGGTTATTTTCTTAGTTTTGTTAAGTTCTTAGAACATTAATTTATATACAATTACTAGCTTACTCTGTAGGGCCTTTTAGGGGGTTTCATTAGTCTTTTCTTTAAAATACTAGCTGCTAGTCCAATAGGTTCATACATATTTCATATTGATATTGTTTCCTATCCTGTAATGCCTACAATCACAATGTAGTTTTACTTGTTATCTTTAAATGGAATCTATGTGTTCTATAAACTTATCTGAAATAGTAATTACAAGTTCTTCATTTTTGAGATTCACTTGAGACAGAACAGATTTTATTTTACTTTTTCACTTTGAATCTGAATGAATCTCTACTTTTATAATAATTCATTGAAGAAAGCAAATTGTTAGTTCTGTTTTCTAAAGCATTCTGCAACTTCCTTTTAAGTGTGAATTCAGGCTATTACCATTCCAAGTAATTATAGGAATTTTTTTTTTCTCTTTATCAAATACTATTATGTTACTTCCCTTTTTTTTTCTCCTTTTCATAGGTACAATGTACTATTGCGCAGTCTGTCTTGCAAATAACAACCCAATCTCAATTGCCCATTTATTTTATTATTTTCTGGAAAAAGAATTTTAGAACTTTTGTTTCCTGATATTTTTCTGAGATAAATAATTCTCACATTTACTTTCTGAGATGCATCTTCTAGTCTCCTGTCTTTTGGCTTATAGAGATCTGAAATCTTGCAACTATTTCATTAAAAAAAAAAACTGGTCCATCAAAGATGGCAGATTAGAGGCAGATGAAGTTCACCTACCTAAATTTTCCCAGCATTCTTCTCCAAACAATTTTAAAATAAGACATCAAATCAAATTTTGGAGGGGAATGTAATAGAAATGCAAATTTAAAGATCTTCCCTGTCCCTAGGCTAAAGTCCACCTGGAGCCTGCTGTGGGAGGCTTGTTTTTCAGTAGATACTTCTTGATTGGCCAGTGGGTCCAGAAGGTTGTTACATTCTCTGAGCCAGGAGAAGGCCATATAAGCCCTGATGTGTAGCTTTGTTTTGGGGCTCACTTTGAGAAGTGTTCTGTGATTTGATATGGATTCTGGGAAGCCGTTGTCCAGACCCCCCCAGCTTTGAAAAACCCAGATGTTGAAACCCAGATGTAGATTTGGTATGGATGTAATGGTTGGACAGTTTGGAAATCTGTCTACTTGATCTGTTTCTTCTTGATAATTTTGCCTGTATACCTTGAAGTTCGGGGTGCTGACCTTTTTCCCCTGAACGAGGTAAACGATATATGTCTGACTGATTAAAGTAAGCTTGTTAACCATTTTGAGTTGCTTTCCTTTATCAAAGCAGATGCAAGAACCTGTGGTGGCAGCAAACCCTGAGGATGCTTGGGGTGCTTGCTGCTACAGGGAAAAGCCAACAAAAGTTTGAAGTGAAACATTTTTCTGAACCAAGAAAACTTAGGAGGTCAACAGCAAAAGGCTGTGACACAGGGAAGGGAGAGGCCAGGGGCTGTCCAGAGCCCACATAGACAGTGGCAGCCTCTGCTGCTGTTGCTTCAGGGGCTCTCAGCCTAGAGATAGTAAAAAGGTTGGACAATAGGTCAGAAAGAAATTACAGGGGCCCCTTTGCTAGCAATGAGTACAACTGGTGCTGACTTGCTATTTTATTCCCTGTATACAGTTCTGGGTTGCACTTTCAGTGCAGAGAGGAACGTGGGTGGTCAGTCACAAGGTACCAGGGGTCCTGGTCACAGTTCTGAAGCAAAGAGAAGCAACAGCACTGGTGATTGATTACAGGGATCCAGGGCTACTTCCTTGGTAAAGACCAGAGCATAGACCAACAGAGCAGTGAACATACCTCTTCCAGGATTACATCACCTTGGAAAACCAAAAACTTGCAGACTCCCACAACAAGCTCTGAAAATAGCAGCATAAAAAGCCTGAAGTTTGGTACAGTGTCTCCCTAGCAGAGGTAAGCAAGAAAAAAAAAAAAACTATCTGTGAAAAAAGGTCTAGGAGAGGTAATTTAAGAATTATTGGACTACGTGAAAGCCATGATCAAAGAAAGAACCTAGACATCCTCTTTCAAGAAATTATCAAGGAAAATTTTCCTTAGATCCAGAAATTAAAATAAACATTGAGAGGCAGCTAGTGAATAGAGCACTGGTCCTGGAGTCAGGAGGACCTGAGCTCAAAGCTAGCCTCAGATACTTAACAATTACTAGCCATGTAACCTTGGGCAAGTCACTTAACCCTAAAGCCCTGCCCTCCTGTAGCAGCAAGCACCCCAGTGTCCTCAGGGTGGCTGCCAATACAGGGTCTTGGATCTGCTTTGATAAAGGAAAGCAACTCAAAATGGGTTAACGAGCTTACTTTCATCAGTCAAATATGTATCATTTACCTAGTTCAGGGGAAAAAGGTCAGCACCCTGAACTTCAGAATACACAGACAATTATCAAGACAGAGAAACAGATCAAGTAGACAGTTTCCAAACTGTCCAACCATTACATCCATACCAAATCAACATCTGGGTTTTATCAACATCTGGGGTTTTTTTTTTCAAAGCCAGGGGGCTCTACAACAACAGCTTCCCAGAGTTTCATCTGATCAAATCACAGAACACTTCTCAAAGTGAGCCCCCAAACAAAGCTACACATCAGGGCTTATATAGCCTTCTCCTGGCTCAGAGAATGTAACAACAACCTTATCGACTCACTGGACAATCAAGAAGTATCTACTGAAAAACAAGCCTCCCACCCCAGGCTCCAGGTGCACTTTAGCCTAGGGGCAGGGAAGATTTTAAAAATTTATATTACCATTACACCTCCCCCCTCCAAAAAAAAAAAAAAAGAAATAGACATTGAAAGAATTCACCTATCACCTCCTGAAAGAGGTACTAAATTGAAAACTGGCAAGAATATTATAAATAAATTCTAGAGATAACAGGTCAAGGAGAAAACATTGTAAAAAGCCATAAAGAAAAAATGCAGATATCATGGAGTCACTATCAGGATCACACAAGATCACATTAAAAGATTGGAGGGTTTGGAATATAATATTCTGGAAGTCAAAGGAGCTAGAATTGCAATCAAGAATCACCTACCCAGAAAAACTGAGTATAATCCTTCAGGAGGAAAAAGGATATTTCATGAAATAAAGGACTTTCAAGCAATCCTAATGAAAAGATCAGAACTGAATAGAAATGTGACATTCAAACACAAGACTCAGCAAAAGAATAAAAAGGTAAACATGAAAGAGTAATCACAAGGCACCTAATAAACTTAAACTCTTCATATTCCAATATGGGAAGATGATATATGTAACTCCTAAGAACTTTATCATTATTAGAACAGTTAAAAGGAGTTTACATAGACAGAGGGCATGGGTGATTGAAATGATCTCCAAAAATGAAAAAAAAAATATGTAGGGCTGGGACAGAAGGATTCACTGGGAGAAGGGAGAAATAGAATGGGGAAATTTTCTTACATAAAAGAAGTGTACAAGGAAGAGTTTTTACAATGGAGGGGAAAATGGAGGGGATTTAAGTCAATGCTTGAAACTCAATCTCATTACAATGTACAAAGAGGGAAGAACACACACACACATACCTATACACACACATATACATATAGCTGTGTATAGAAGTGTAACTTATCCAAGATGGAAGTAGGAGGGGAAGGGGAAAAGAGAAATGGGTTAGGAGTGGGGGTGATAATAGAGAGGGCAGATATATGGAGGCAGTGGTTAGAAACAAAATATACTTTTGAGGAGGCACAGGAGAGAGACAGACGGAGACAGAGCCAGACAGAGGCAGATACAGAGAGAAAGAGAGAGACAGAGAGAGGAGGAGGAGGAAGAAGATCTGGAGGAACAGAAAAAAATGAATTGTAAGCAAATAAACAGCTAGTGATCATAACGTTGAATTATGTAATGAGCCCACCCATAAAATGGAAACAGATAGCAGAATGGATTAGAAGCTAGAATCTGGTGCTCTGTCAGTTGTGCCACCAAGCTGCTGAGAGAAAGAGACACTCCACCATAGTTTTCAAGAATCTACCACAACCTGTAGATCAAAATTAAGCATCAAAGAAGAATTTTAATGTAGTAATCAAATTATTACTAAAAAAATTATGATGGTTTCTTAAATTCATATGAACACTTGTTTAAAATCCCTTCAGGTTCATTTTGAAATAGTGACATTATGGATGAATCATAGAATTCTCAAGTGGTAACAAACCATAGAGATTACTTGCTCCAGGGATTCATAACTTTTTTTTTTTAATGTTGCAGAACACTTTGAAAGACTGATGAAGCCTATGGATCCCCATCAGATTACAGGCGTGCCTCAGAGATATTGAGGGTTCAGACTACCACAATACAGCAAATATCACATTAAAGGGAGACACATAAATTTTTTTTTCATTTCCCAGTGCACATAAAAATTATGTTTAAAATATATTGTAGTCATTTAAGTGGGCAATAATAATATGTCTAAAAAACTTTTTGTTGTTGTTTTTGTTGTTAAGTGCTTTAATCATGGTAAACTCTTCATGACCCCATTTTTATGGGGTTTTCTTGGTAAAGATACAGGAACGTTTTTCTATTTCCTTCCAAGGGGCCCTATTTTACATTTGAGGAAATTGAGGCAAACAGAAATTAAGTGATTTGCCCAGGGTCACACTGCTTGTTTCTGAGGCTGGATTTGAATTTAGGTCCTTCTGACTCCAGGACCAGCCCTCTATCTATTGCACCATTTAACTGCCCACCATCCCAAAACGGCAAATCCATGGCGGGTTACATGTTGTACCAAAGAGATATGGTACCCCAGGTTGTCAGTGTTGCCAATTGCCACAATCATGACTAAGAGAACTATTTAGTTCAGCATAACAGATATAATAATAATGAAAATTTTGATATAATGTGAGAATTACCAATATGTGACACAGAGATATATAATGTTAATAAGTACATGCTGTTGGAAAAATGTTGGAAACTTACTGAACACTGGGTTAACACCAACCTTTAATTTATTAAAACAAAAAAAAAAAATGCTATCTGCAAACCACAATGAAACAAAGCACAGCTGTATGCCTGTATTTTAAAATGCACAAAATAAAATACATAGAATTACAAATGATATCAAAATATTGTTGTGATTTTTTTTAACTTCTCAGATTCCAGATTCAGAACACCAGACTCTATTCTAATGCCGTCATAGAACCCATTCCCAGAAAAATGTTGAATCACAGATAACAGAAATGTACCTTTTTTTATTGACATCATTTTTATGATATACATTTAAAATGGAGGGGGAAAATACTAAATTTTTGTTGTTTTAATTTGTTTTCAAGAGGACTGATGTTTCAAGTACAGGTTAAATTAAATGACTCCTAAGACTCCTTCAAGTTCTGTGATTCTATGAACTTCAAACTTCAGCAATTCTTTGAGGAAAATATATCAAGTGTTAAGTGAACTTTTTTTTTCCTTCTGTAGGGGGGAAGTGAACCAGGATTTATTGCAGATGTTAAGAAATACATTAAAATTACATTAAGACTCTTCAGTTTTCTTGTTTATAGCGTCTTTATCTCCCGACTGCATCTTGAAATCACTAACCAAATTCTCCCTAAGGTTATGTTCCAACTAAGTATTCACATGATCACAGAATCCATAAGCTGATTTTTCTATATATTTGGCTTTAAAACTAAAAGGTGCAGATCAATTAACAAATACAGAATCTTGTAGGATGGCTCCCATGAAAAGAAAAAAAGAAAATGCTGAAATAATGGAATTTCTTATCAAATAAGAAAAAATCCATAACTCTAAGCATGTACTCTAGAATAAGTAGAAAAGAGAAGATAAATTTTTTATTAAATATAGTACTGTTATGGGGCTAAATAACCCACATAGTAGAAAATTGTTCCTTATTGTTTTCTGAAAGGTCATGTAAATCAACTTCTTTTAAACAAATCATATTTTTACATTGACTAGCAATGTAACTTCAGAGAGGTATTCTCACAGAAAATATTTTGACTTTATGATATCAGAGAAATCAATTAAGAATTCACCAAATCTGAAATTGCCCAAGCAATTACACTTAAAATACTGTACTGGAAGTATGGTAATTACAAATGAAATCTGGAAGAAAAACAACATCATTTTGATGGAAAAATGCTTAGGGCTTTTTGCATAAAAACCATCCAAAGATACCTTCTTTACGCAATGTTTCTTCCTATAAAGTTGTTGGTACTGACTCACTTTCTGTCCTTTTCACTTCCTGAGAAAGGAATCCAGGGAAAAATACAATGTCCTTTACATTTTCAGTAAATGACTAAGTGGAAGCTGTGAGCCAGTCCAGGAATCTCTGCTAGGGCCCCATATACGAAGCATTTATTTCTTTGTCCCTGCCATGTTACAGTCTTTCCCTGAAGAAACAGTTCTTATAAGAATTAATAGCTTGTGCTAACCTGGAACACCCACAGTTTCAGCAGCTGTGATTCGTCCCCCTGAGCTGAGCAGCAGAGCTACAATGCATAAAGGTTTGTTTGCCTTCTCAGCAGGATGGCAAGAGCAAAAGGCAAGAAGGTAAAAGCGAGACAGGCAAGAAAACAAGAAAAGGAGAGGAAAAAAGTTTCTCTTTCATAAAGTAGAGGATTATGGGAAATATTTTGACTGTGCATGTGTAATTATATATAACTTAATACAGAGATATTGTGGAATTAATTTAATGTGCTAAATTGAATTTCTGAAAATGGGACAGTCACTAAGTAAGATTGATCTTGGGGCTTGTCTGTACCTAAAATGATAAATCAAACAAAGTTTGACTATGACATCCTAAGCTTCTCCACTTTATTTCTCTTTAACCTCTTGATGTCTTTCCATTCATCCCTCAGGCTCCTCACAACCTTGGACCTACTATACCCTCCCATCTATAACAAACTTGCTTCCAGGAAAATTCTAAGAAAATAATTTACCATGTGATATAAATTGCTATGGCTATGTCAAGGACTTCTCCATATTAAAGGGGACAAAATCTTAGCCAAAGAAATGAGGCTGTAATGACAGAATATGAAAAGTTTAAGGAACTGAACCAAATTGAATTGAATTGAATCAATAAAGAAGGTTGTTTCTCTGGTTTTTCCCAAGGAAGTAGGTATACCACCTGGGATCCCTGAAGGTATACCACACTATCAGTAAGAAATAAGGGATGGCATCAATATATTCTTACAAGTTAAGTTCTCCTAACATGCTAATTTACTATATTAACAAGCAATTGTAGCTTTATCCTTCTGTCTCCCCATTACAGCTAAGCCTACAATAGAAAGCATGACACTCTGACTTCTTATACATATATAACTTTAGCCCTTGTCTGAATGCATCTTTGTGGTATTAGAAGTAACTAAAAATTCTTAAAGGTTGTCTTAGAGGAACAGGGGGAATGGGAATAAGCATATATTAAGTACCCAATATATGCCTGAGCCTATGCTAAGCACTTTACAAATATCTCGTTTGATCCTCATGATAACCTGGTTTACTAGGTATTATTTTCCCCTTTAGACAGCTGAGGAAACTGAGGTAAATAGAGGTAAAATGACTCACCCAGCAAGTCAAACAGAGTATAAGTAGTCATACAGATGCTAGGTGTTTAAGATTGCATTTGAACTCAGGTCTTCTGATCCCAGCCCCATTACTCTCCCCAATTCACATAGCTCCCTAGAAGAACCA
>NW_027185597.1:2246896-2251163 GCF_028583685.1 Petaurus breviceps papuanus | reverse complement strand
TCTACTAAGACATAGAAAAGCTGTGATTTGTGTCAGTGCAAGGACTTGAAGGCTTAAAGTATGCATATGCATGTATCTCTCTGTTGCCCAGACTAAATTTCATAACCAAAGAGAAAATAAGGTTTGTATAGCCCTTTGCTTTAAATTCTTCCCTTAGTTTCTCCCCTTCCATTAGTTTAGATGGTCAAGATAGTATACATTTTAATTTTAATCTGATCAGATATTTTCTATCTTCAAAGAGAAAAAGAAATCCTATCCTTAAGTTGCAGGGGGAGAGGGTGATATATTTAAATCAGAGAGATATAGGGAAACACTAACTAATTAAGTAGAATAGCTAAGGCTACTGTGGGCATAGGGCTCTAGCTATACAAGTTACAACTATGCCTAAACTGTATTTATAGCATACTAGAATAAAGAGCTGGAAATTATACTAGTGATCATTTCTTCTACTTTGGGAGCTAGTGGGACATATGTTCTCTCAACTCAGTCTGGAATCCTAACTACCATTCTCTGTCCTTGGAAACCCTCCTTCCCCCCTCACCCAATTTATAGGAGAGGGAGGAACTATAACCCCCAGGAATGACTAACATGGAGGACTACTTGGGTCATATCTCTAGTTAGATCCTTATTGTGTTTCTCAGAGTCAAAAGGACAAAGATAGAATTCTGTAACTCTTCAAAAGACTACCTCCTTAAGCTGCACTTGAACATGCCTGAGGTTCTCAGTATCTTAAAATAATAAAAAAAAGAAAGAAATTAATAAAAGATAAGACCAAGAACTTTGCAATGCATTTCCACAAAAGTCCAAATATAGGGTATCTCAAATATAAGACACACTTCTTAAAATAAAATCTCTCTTAGAGGAAAGAAAGAGAAATGAGTAGGGTGGGGAAGGGGAGGAGGAGGAAAAAGAAGGAGACAGCCAGTAAGTCAGCATCAAGCTGCTTTTGTCAGAAAAATAAACACATATATATGTTCATACACACATACATACATATATACATACAGATTTCTAAAACAATTACATGAAATTAATACACTAAAAAACAAATTACTTATTTGAGAGGTCTAATTTTTTTTTCCTAAAAGCAATTAAGTATGTTTTTACCTCATATAAATACAAGGCATTTCTTGAACCCAGGAAATTAAGGAAATACTAAAACACTGCATATTTATTTTATATAAAAGTTATGATTCAATTTCATAGACTCCAGTTTCTGATCTTTAAACTATAATTTAACACCTAGCAAAAATATAATAATGTTTTGGCTTCCTTAATTCTATTTTTTTTACTGTATATTGATTTAAGTTATTTGTAGGTGGGCATAATATCAAAATAGCACACAACAGTGTACAAACACCTCTCTAAAAAGGAAGAGAAGTCTGTCAAATCCAAAATTCTTAAGAGATCTCCAAAAATAGTTTCCTTTCCTTTTCTTTGGATTTGGGAACCTTAGTAAGGCAATATTTGGTAACAGCCATTACAACTCTATATGCCACAGTTCTGTAATATTCCTCCCTTATTATGTATAAAAATTGTCAGTTTAAGAATATGGGGACACCAGGGAAATGTACTTTAGGGACAAAATATTTTCCTGCCTTTTTCATTTTCTGGTACTTTCCCCTGAATATGAAAGTGTTGAAAAAGATAGTACTTTCTTCACTTTCACTGTTTTCCCCCATCCTTTGCTGAAATATTCTTTCATCCTAATCTGAATTGTTCTTCCCATCATCTCTATCATAGGATTGGTACATATCTAAGTACTTAGAACAAGGGCAAGCTTCTTCCTTCCTAATTCCCCTCATGGAACCCCCATCTCACTGTCTCTCTCTCCACTCTTTCTTGGACTATGGGTTATAATTCAGGTTCTTTGATTTTAAACACAGGATGCAAACTTTCCCTCACATCAGAAACAATGAAAAGTACATAGGGGAGGAAGATGAAACAGAAGTGTCACTCTCACTTATGTCTCCCTTCCCCACCCCATTCCCCATATACACATATTCTCTCTACTCTTAGGGTAACCTGTCTTGGTTATAAAGCTTGGAAATCATATCATTTGGTGGGATCCATCATCTATGTCTACCTTCCTTGTCTACTTTCCTGTTGTTTCACCTGACTGCATGGAACTATTTCTGATACTTTAAGCAACTGCTCTAGGATTATTTATCTGTGATTATGACCTGGTTCCCCATGCTACTAGACTAAGTGACTTCCAAGAGAGGAACTCCCACACAGTTCTTCCCACCACTCACTATTAGAAATCCTTTTCATCTTCAGGTACTAAATGTAAGGAGGTAAAGACTATGGGCTTTACAGGTAGACCTCTATCTCTAAGAGACTCTTGTCAGCAAAGGAGATAGTTGCTTGAAAATACAAATAGGAGAGATCTGTTTCTGTTACCCTGTAGCATAAGCAGCAAGAGTAGCTGGGTGTGCACAATTTAGGGGAATCTATTGCTACTGCTTCTCTTGCTGCTGAGGAAACCAGCAAGTCTATAGTAATAATAAATCAATCAATCAACAAACACTTTATGTGATTCTACAAACATTTTATATGATTCTAAAGTATCAGATATGTGTGGATAATGTTAGGTTTAGGAAATACAAAGGCAAAAATCAAAAATTCATAATTCTTTATTGACTTGCCTTCCATTGGGGGGAAAATATTTATTCATATAAATAAGCACCAAATATATGCAAAATAAAGAAAAAGTAATTTGAGGGTGAAGGGGAAAGAAGTGGCAGGTAGAGGGATCAGAAAAACCCTTTGTAAGAGGATACCCTTGACTTGAGCTTTAAAAGAAATTTGTGCTTGTCTTTCGTTCTTGAAGAGGACCATGACATCAGTGAAATGATGACATGACTTTAAGCTAACTTTTATTTGAGTGAGGGAAGGCTGTGCAAGGTCACCAGCCTCACTTTCTCCTCCAGAGTCATCTGGACCCAGTGATCTGATATTCATCAGGATGACTGGAGAGGACCCAGGATGCAATGGGAGATCCTGGCCCTTTTAGGATAAGGCCTTTTCAGGTACTCACTTAGAGGGAGGCAAAGCCTATTCAGTGAATAGGCCTCTTTAAGAAGTAAATCAGTGAATAAGCCTCTTTAAGAAGTAAATCAAAGGATGGCCACTTTAATTAGAACAAGAAAAAAAATTGAGCAGGGGGCCTTCGTGTGTGTGTGTGGGTGTGTGTGTGTGTGGGTGGGTGTGTGTGTGTGTGTGGGACGAGAGAGAGAGAAAGAGAGGGAGAGAGAGAGAGAGAGAGAGAGAGAGGAACTGAAGAGGAAGATATTTTGCATGTAGAATCAACATGGCTAGATAACAATTTAGATGGTAGGTAGGGGGGTAAATGAGGCACGTAGGATGACTCCCAGATTGCAGACCTGGAGGACTAGAATGGAGATAGAGCCATTGACAAAGACAGAAGAGGGCTGAGGTTGGGAGCAAAGATGATAACTTTTGTTTTGGAAATACTGAATTTGAGATATCTGTGGAATATCCAGTTAGAAGGGCCCAAAAGTCAGCTGGTGAGCTCAAGAGAGAATGGGGTTGAGTTCAGAGTACAATAATTAAAGGTACTTAGATTTTATAAGGGATAGCCCAAGAGTCTCAGGGCAGTTTTAAGTTTTGATAGCTTATTATTAATTTATTATTTAATAGCTGTACTAAGACTATTGGGACATCCTTCCTAAACCAGATTGAGGAAAAGATACTTCCTATAACTGGGCGAACAAACTGCATAATAGGATGCCTTCAGTAAGCTAAAGTCATGCCAGAAATATTGTCTTGTTGCATAATCTCCTTTGCAAATAGCTAAACATGATATGAAGCCTATGGCGTTAATAAATCCTCCTTTCTATTTTCCAACCTGTTCCCCTTTAGCTTCTGTCTCATTTATCAGTTTTTCTTCTTTCAAAAAAAAAACAGGAATTTTGTCTCTTATCTATTTCTGAAACTAGTTAGAAATAGAGCACTATATAGGTGAATTCTTATTTCAGCCCATTATTCATTTTGAAACATTTGAAACATTTTCCTATATATGTGAATATTTAAAAAGCACTTTTTAAATTCAGATATGATTAGGTATGATTGATTCCATATTGATCTGTTGATTCTGATCTTTCCCTTTCTCTGTGAGTCAGGCTGCAGTAAATAACATTACTATCATCAATAAATCATTGAGTGTCTATTACATTGCTTTACTTTGCTCAAGGAAAGATACAAAGTGGGCTAAAGCAGTCCAGCATCCTATATATTACCTTGG